>NC_051085.1:8839887-9067594 GCF_004664715.2 Peromyscus leucopus
CTCAATATGTAAATAAATTGACACAGCTGGCAATATGATTAGCTAAAAAAAGGAGTGAAGGTTGGGGTCAAGGCCTCCTGTAGCTCAAACTGGCCTCAGACTTAATCCTTAGCTGAAGATGACTTTGAACTCCTCAGACCCCCTGCCTCGAGGGTGCCAGGGTTACTGATGAGTACCACTATGCCCAGTTCTGTGCATTCAGCGTTCTTGGGTTGAAGCTCAGGGCTTTGAGGATGCTGGGCAAGCACTCTTCTTACCAGCTGACCTCTACCTCCAGCCCAAGCCAAATTTTTAAAAAAGCCATTCATTTTCTGACGATCTGCACAATGAAAATTCAGTATGTTTAAAGGAAAAATCGAAAGGAAGTGTATTTTCACTTGCAATCACATTGCAAGATGTTTTGTTGTTTTTTTTTTTTCCTTCAGACCTTAACCAGAACGATGGCAGCAGGCTGACGGACAGAATGAGACATTACTGAAACAGTAAGTCCTGTTCTAGAAGTCCACCTGGTAGGAAGCCATTTTTCACAGAGGGAGGCTCAGAAGGGCGAGGCTGCCGCCGAGGTTTAGGTGTGTGCACCGATTTGCCCTCTTAAATATGAGAAAGAGGTGTGTTCCAAAGATTTGTGCTTAGAAACAGGCACAAGAGTTTAATTGTTGCTATAAAACTCTTGCGCATAGAAATGGGCTTAGTTTGCAACAAGTCATCTTGCTTTCTGATTCTGTCACACTGATCGGTATAGCGACAGGGAGTAACCTCCTACATGGGGGTTAGGCTCACAGAGCAAGCATGGGAACCTCAGGGAGCCCAGCAAGTGTCATTGTCCCTGGCTGTCCTCCTACACTTGCTATCCAGAGCTCACGACTATGACAGTGTTAATGGAAGGGCATCTGTGTTGATTGCCCCAGGGATCCTTAATAGGCTCTATCATGGCTTTTTTTTTTTTTAAGTATTTATCTTATTTTATTTGTGTGAATGTTTTGGTTGCATGTAGATATGTATATTGTGTGTGTGTGTGTGTGGTGTGTGTGTGTTCATGTGTGCGCATGTGGTGCCTCAGAGGTCAGAAGAAGCTGTCAAAACCCCTGGAACTGGAGTTATAGGTGGTTGTGATCTATCACGTGGGTGCTGGGACTGAAACCCGGTTCCTTTAGAAGAGCAGCAACCGCTCTTAACTGCTGAGCCATCTCTCCAGCCCCGAGGCTTATAGTTATTGACAGCAAGAGAATTGAGGGTTTGCACTGAGGTTTTGCTAGGTGATCCCTGACAGGTGAAAGGACTAGACTGGGGAGTGGAGGAAGCCCTGTGTGGATGCATGTTGTTGACGTGAGCACAGCCATGTTGAGAACCCCAATATCTCACACCCCAGGGAAGGCTCAGAGGGATGGGAAAGCCTTCCTCTGGTCCAAGTGTGAGTGGTTATGAATAATTGACCAGAGACACTATGAAGCACACCTTCCTCTTCCAGGATGTACACAGCCTGGGACTTCTCTCCTACAGAGACTTCCTAGAGAGATGAGCTCTGCTTGTTGCCTTTCTCAGCTGCACACAATAAACCCGTCTCCTTGGTTCGGACGTATACAAATTCTGAGAGTTTTGGCTGCTGCTGGTGGTGTATCTCCATCAGACCACCCAGCTTTTCTGTACTTGTGTCTGTCTGTGTGTCTGTCCTTTCTTCATTCTCTGTTGCTCCAGCTAGGTCAATCCCTAAATCCATACAGGTAGTGGCAGTAGATGCTTCTGAGCCTCGTTGGGAGATAGACACCAAAGAAGCATTGCAAGAGAGAAGCTGAACTTATATATACACATCTGATACACACTCCAGTTTAATTACAGCTTCAGCAGAATGGGAAATGGCTAAGAAAACAACGTGGTAATGAAAGTGTAGATGATAAAAATGAATTGTTAGGAGTGCAGAGGTAGTCACTTCATAAAAAGATGTGTGTGTGTGTGTGTGTGTGTGTGTGTGTGTGTGTGTGTGTGTGTGTAGATCAGAGGACAACTTTGTGGAGTCTCTAATTCTACCATGTGGGGCCCAGCAGACAGCCTCCACCTGCTGAGCCTTCTCTCTGGCTCCAGAAGCAGTCATTTTAGAACTCTAGATTGGTCCTTCACCTACAAGTAGAGCAACTGTATTTAATTCTTCCCACTCTGAAAGACCACCCTTCCATCTGGGGCTTGGGAAGGAAAAGTATCTTTGTAGAGCCCAGTGACTCCAGAATGAGCCAAATATGGGCCTGCTTTCCTTTTCCATCCACCAGAGCCCCACACTACTCTTTGGTAAGTATCTATTGGCTGTATTAATTGTTCTTGCAGCTAGATTTTTATCTACCATTGTTCAAGTGAGAGGCTACAACAATTTGAAAATGATGCTATCACCGGTGATTATTATCTGTCTGAGTGGGTGTTGCTGAAAAGACCGATACTAGATTATAGTTACCCCACACAGAATGTGTTTTCCAGTTAAGAAGTTAGGGCTGGCTGGGCAAGGTGGCTTACACTTGTAATCCCAGCACTCAGGTGTAAAGTAGGGGCCAAAGGTGGAGGTTGGAGGATCTGAAGGTCAAGGTTTGTCTTAGATACCTGGCTGGTTCAAGGATGGCCTGGGCTGCACGAGACCGTTTCAACCCCCCAGCCACCACCACTAATGTTAAGAGTTATCATACCCAATCCAGTCTGAGATCACACCACAACACTGTCCTAAATTATCCAGGACACCCACATGTTTCAAGTGGTCGGTGCTGAGGTTCCTCTCACTGTCAAGGATGGGGGCAAGACTTCTAACTCAGCTTGCTCTTGGCATGTTTTTTCGTCTACGAGAGTCTAGCATACCTCCTGGAGATGGGAGTAGGGAGGAAGAAAAAGCCTTGGAGCTAATACCAGCTCCGCGGAGACTTGGGACAGGAGACAATGACTTGGCCAAAGGATTATTGCTACAACAGGCTTTGTGTTTTGTTACCCGTTGTAGCTATCCAAACACTTTCTGGGAAGTGAGAAACACCGTGAGACTCATTTGAATCCCTGCCCTTTTTATGTGAGTTTTAATTATGGGGAAGCTGAAGGAAGGGCTGAGAATGAGCAGGGATCTTCTGGCTCAGCAGAGGTGATGACCATAGCTTTGTGTGGCTTATTGTAAGGCAACATCCTGGGCTGAGCTGTCCGTGACTCTGAATCAGGCGAGAAGGAAGCACAAACTATGGTCGAGTTGTCTTCAGTAAGTCAAGCTTTGTGGAAGTGGAAAGCTAAAAGTCTGGTAAGGCAAACAGATAGAACATTAGCCCGGCAAGGCTGTGTTCTAGTCTCAGCATCACACACACACACAAACACACAGGCAAACATGCACATAGACACACAGAGACATACAGACAGACAGACACACATACAGACACACACAGACAGATACACACACACAGACATACACATACAGAGACACACAGAGACATACAGACAGACAGACACACATACAGACACACACAGATACACACACACAGACATGCAGACATACACATACAGAGACAAACACAGTCATACAGACAGACATACCACACACACACAGACATACATACAGACACACAGACACACATATACCATACACAGACACACACATATACATCCACACCTACACACACACACACACACACACACACACACACACACAAACACACACTTCAGATATAGGGTCCCTAGTCTGCAGAATTTCTGCTCTTAGTGTAAATGATAAATACAATACACAAAATTTACTTTAATAATTCAAAGACACTTATTAATATGTCTTGGTCAGCGTCAGCTTACTTCTCTAGGGAAGAAATAAGATTAACTTGAACAAGGATTAAAAATGAGTCACCCCAACCATGAATGGGGAGTGAAAAGAAAGCTGTCACCACTCACTTGAACCCTCTACAATGTCACCCTCACAAAAATTTTTTTTTTTAAATTCCAGGGGCTGGAGAGATGATTCAGTGGTTAAGGGCACTTGTTGCTCTTGTGGAGGACCAGAGTTCAATTCCCGGCACCCACAAGTCAATTTGTAGCCATCTATAACTCCAATTCCAGGCAGCAGATGATACACAGACACCCATGTAAGCAAAATTCTCATACCAATACAATAAATAAATATAAGGGTATTCCTCCGAGGTAAGCAGATTCCATACCCTATAATCAAGACAACTACCCATTCATCAGTTCAGCAGCACAGAGGAAACACGGCACTGACCAAGGGAGACAGGAAAGAAACCGACTCAAGGCGTTTAAAACAAGGTCAAGAACACACACGCACAAGAGCTAACACACGTAAAACAGTGCAAGCAATGTGGCTCAGAGTTGTGGCTCAGGGACCGAGGGCGGGTTGGAGACGGCCAGCAGGGTGAGCAAGAGCAGCAGAGAGCCTGGAGGAAAGACTTGCAAATGCCTGACCCCGGGGAGAGAGCAGGGCGCTGATCAACGGTGGTTAGGAGAGCGCCACTGTCAGCTGAAAAGGAAGGGTGTAAACTGTGATAAGGTATTTGAGGTTCTGATACCGATCGACTTGTCATCGACATTTAAAGCTTCTGACCGTCTAAGCACAACGTTTGTCTCCCTCCCTCCTCCCTCTCCTCCCCCTTTTATTTTCAATTTATTTTATTTTATTTTTTCAAGACAGGGTTTCTCTGTGTAGCCCCTGGCTGTCCTGGAACTCACTGTGTAAACCAACCTGGCCTCGAACTCGCAGAGATCCGCTTGCCTCTGCCTCCTGAGCAGTGGGATCAAAGGTATGTGCCACCATGCTAGCCTTTTCTTCTTTTTGGTGCTAGGGAGTTATGGCACCCAGGGCCTCAGGGCATATGTATATGTTCTACCACTGAGCTATATACACTCACCCCCACAATTTTGTTTTTAGAACTTTAACATCCTTTTTTTTTAAAGATGTTAATAATAAAATATCAATTCTATAAGACCAAACTCTATCTATTTATCTATCTATCTATCTATCTATCTATCTATCTATCTATCTATCTATCTACCTTTCTATCTATCTGAGGCAAGGTCTCACTGTGTAGCCCTGGCTAGCCTGGAACTCGATAAGCAGACCACAGAGACCCACCTACCTCTGAGTGATAGTACTGAAGGTGCTTGCCACCACACTGGGCCCAGGTCAAACTATTGGTAATACTGGCCAGGCAGGAGAAATAACACACATAATCTCAGCCCTCGGGAGGCAGAGACAGGAGAATTCTTGATAGTTCCAAGCCAGTTTGGGTTACACAGTGAGTTCTAGGCCAGCCTGGGCTACAGAGTCCCTGTGTCAATGATAACAATAATGACAAATATATATGTAACCAAATAGACAAATAGACAACATTCCTGAGCATCAGGGTTCACACTTTGTGTTTGTTTTTGTTGTTGTTTTTCAAGACAGGGTTTCTCTGTATAACAATCCTGGCTGTCTGGAACTCACTCTGTAGACCAGGCTGGCCTGAACTCAGAGATCTGCCTGCCTCTGCTTCCTGAGTGCTGGGATTAAAGGTGTGTGCCCACCACACCTGGTTATGGTTTACACTTATTATCCTAGTCCTTGGGAGATAGGAACAAGAAGATCAGGAGTTCTAGGTCAGTCCCTGCTACATGACAGCTTCAGGCTAGCCTAGAGCACACTAGACTCTGTCTTTAAAAAAAGAAAACAAAGACAACAACAACCTAACAGGCATGGTGTTCCACACTCAGGAAGCCAAGGCAAGGGAGTCTCTAAGAGTTCAAAGCCAGCCTGGTCTATGTAGTGAGTTTCAGATCAGCCAAGGGCTACATGGTGAAACCCTGTCTCAAAAAACGAAAACAAAACAAACAAGCAAACCAAAACTCAAACCAAACAAACAACAAAAAAAATTGTGCCAGGGATGGCTCAGTTGGTAAAGTGTTTGCCACACAATCAGGAAGACCTGAGGTGAATCCCAGCGAGCATTAAAAAGCCAGGCACTGGGGGCTGGAGAGATGACTCAGCAGTTAAGAGCTCGGGCTGCTCTTCCAGAGGACCTGGGTTCAATTCCCAGCAACCACATGGCAGCTCACAACTGTCTGTAACTCGAGATCCAGGGAATCTGACACCTTCACATCAAGCTACATAAAATAAATTTTTAAAATCTTGAAAAAAAAAAAAAAGCTAGGTATGACAGATCTCTAAGTTCCAGGCCAGTCAGGTGAAACTCCCCCCCCACACACACACACAGGAAAAGGAAATAAAAAGAGAAAGAACAAATAAAAGCTGGGCATGATCCAGATGTGGTAGCACAAGCCTTTAGTACCAGAACCCTGGAAGCAGAGGGAGGAGTTCTATTAGTATATGTAGAAAGTTCCAGGCCAGCCAGGGCTACATAGAGAGACCCTATTTCAAAGACAAAAACCAACAAACAAAGCAAAAAGCTGTGCATAGTGGTGTGTTCTTGTAATCTCAGTGCTGGGGAGGCAGACACAGGATTTCTGGGCTACTGTAATTGATGAGTGTTGGGTCCTAGTGAGAGATTCTCTCTCAAAAACACAAAGTGGGTGGAGCTAGCAAGATGGCCCAGCAGGTAAAGACACTGCCACCAAAGCTGACAACCTGAGTTTGACTTCCGGGATGCATATCCCGCAAATAGAGTACTGACTCCAGCAGGTTGAACTCTGACCTCCCGGTGCTGGGTTACATGCCCCTGCCCAAACAAATAATAAAATGTAGTGAAAATGAAGAAAAACCAGGGTGGATGGGCTTCCTGAGAAACACTTAAGGCTGACGGCTGGCCTTCACATGCAGTGTAGACACAAGCACACACTGGTCAGTCGGTAGAAAGCTTCATATCCACTAATATATGAAACCCTAGGTTCAATCCGCAACACAGTATAAACCTGGAGTGTTGGCACACACTGGTAATCCCAGAATTCCTGGAAACAGGAGGATCAGAAATTCAAGGTCAACCTCAACTACATAGCTACATGAGACCCTGTTTCAAAATAATAAATAAATGGTAAAATAAAACAAAAAATTTGCCGGGCGGTGGTGGCGCACGCCTTTGATCCCAGCACTCGGGAGGCAGAGCCAGGCGGATCTCTGTGAGTTCAAGGCCAGCTTGGGCTACCAAGTGAGTTCCAGGAGAGGTGCAAAGCTACACAGAGAAACCCTGTCTTGAAAAACAAACAAACAAAAAAAAAAACCTAAAAAAATTAGTCATTCTTTTAATTAACTTATACCTCTGCCCATTAGGCTTTGGAGCCATATCATCTTTTTTCGTTTTAAGAACATAGATTCAGGGCCTGGAGAGAGAGCAGTGGTTAAGAGTGTGTGCTCTTGTAGAGGACCCACATTCCAGCTCCAGGGAATCTGGCGCCCTCTTCGGGCATTCTCAGGCACCAGCACTCACATGCACATACACACATACACACATAGTTCAAATTCTGAAAACATATTTAAGAACATAGATTAACTTAGGCTACCTCCAATAATGGAAAGTGTAATTTAAGGCTATACACGAGACAAGATTATCAGAGGAAATGAACAGCAGCAATATGGCTGGGAATTAATGGAAAGAAGCGAGGTCTGTGCACACAGCTGGGCTGCTGTGTTTCTCCCGCCTGCCGCAGGCATGCGTGCAGTACTCCCCACCATGAAGGCGTGCGTTGCCATCTTTCTCTGTGTCTGTGACTATGAGCCAACCACCCCATGTACTCATGACTTCTGCTGACTCATAAGTTCAGCTTACTCATAACCTCACGTTAGCCAATGCTCAACCTCTCTTCCTCACAGCCAGCAGACTGACTCTTCTACGTCCCAGTCCAAATTCTTGTCAGAGAAAAAAAAAGAGAAAAAAAAAAAGAAAAAAAGAATCTGACTAGGCCTGACTCAGTTTTCAAATTTCACTGAGCATCAAAACGTCCTGGAGATTTTAAGCCACCAATTCGGGTCTTCCCAGGAGTTGTTATTAAGTATTCTTGGGTAGGGCCTGAAAATTTGCATTTTTGACATAATCCCAGCTAATGTTGAATACAATGCCCTGGGAACCACCCTTGAAAACCACCGGCCTGGTTAATCATCCTTTTATCTGTTTAGACAGACAACTAGGGCAAGCTACCTCATGTTACCAATGCCATTCATCTGAACTGACTCTCCTGGGCTCATAACTAAAGATTTTCAATTCCGTTTCCCCATCCCTTTAATCTATTCTGTATTTTTATTACTAAAAATTCAGACAAGATTGCCTTTATTACAAATTTCTTGTGAGATAGAAAATCCAAAGATCTACTCCAATTTTTGCCTTCTAACCAGACAAGCCCAAATTCTATTTACATTCTTTCAAGTTACTGCATTTAATCTCAGACTTGAGGCATCTAGAGCTCACAGAAGACTTGAGGCTCACCCTTGCTTCTCTGGGTCAATTTAAAGAATGATATAATGAGATCAGCCACATGCACTCAAACTTCACACATTCCATATAGACAAGTTTGGAAGCACTCCCCCAGCATAGGAAAAATGGAAGAACTATAATATCACAGACTCCTGCAGAGATTGTCCATGATGACCGCTGGACAGTTTAATCTCGAGGAATAGCTTCCACAATTGCTGCATGGCATTAGCAGCAGTAAGGACTGTGTTGACAATTTAGGTCTAAATTGACTGTCCTATTTTTTTCCCTATTCCGGCATTCTCAGAAGGATACCACCCAAGGTACAGGCAGAAACGACCCACTATTTTCCTCATACTCATTTCTATTAAGACGTCTTAGTTTTTCTTTAGTCTGTGTACATCTTTTCACCTTTGTGATAGGATCATTCTTTACCGACAGTGACGTCTGGACCCTTGTCTTGGGAAAGGCGCACTGAATCTCTCTCACGATTTTTTCATGTCTGTCCTCAACCTCCTGCTCTTTCCCTTCTGTTGACATCCTGGTCGAGTGGAAAAAGCTTCTTGGGTAAGGGTCAGCTTTCTCAGATCCTTTGCTAACATTTTTGGCTTCTGAGTCATCAGAGGACTCTTGTTGGTAGTTCACCTGAGGCGATCTCTGGTTCACACTGGGGTCAAGCGTCTCCGATGGCTCCATGGCAATGGGCAGAAGCCTCAAAACCTAGCTCCAAACCAAACTGCCCAGTCCTGGGAAAGACCGAAGTCCGAACTCCACCCAGCAGAGGTGAAGTGAGCCCTATTGGCCTCATCACCACGGCAGTCCCCAAGCCTTACTCTGAGCAGCTTTGTCTCTGACACATCTTCTATTCTTTGGTCTTTGACTCACCCAGGGTCCTCTGGTCCTCTCCAAAGCAGCTTCCTATTCTGAGTCACCTCACATACCATTGCCAGTGTCTCCTCCACTGGCAGCCCTCATGCCTTATGACTTATCATGACAAATAAACATTCTGTACATTTTGCTTTTATTATTTTATTTGACATTTTTTGTTTTAAAGTTTTATTTATTGACGTTATCTACACTCGGACAGCAATCTTGTATTGAGACTGGCTACAAGTAGAAAAAAAAACAAAAAAGTTGAAAAAAAAAAAAAAAAAAAAAAAAAAAAAAACTTATGTGCAGGGTGCACTAATAGATCAGCAACAGCATTTATGAACTGACAAGGCCAGAAGAAAGAGGCTGCCAGATTATGATATGCATTATCTCACAGATGGTTGTCTTGGAGCCACCATGTGGTTGCTGGGAATTGAACTCAGGACCTCTGGAAGAACAGACAGTGCTCTTAACCGCGGAGCCACCTCTCCAGTCCCTTATTCGACTTTTTAAAATATTTATTTTTGATTCATATTTATGTGTGTGTGCCTGGGTGAGTTTATGTGTACCTTGTGCGCATGCCTCAGAGCCCAGAAGGGATCACAGACCCTGAACTGGAGCTGCAGGTGGCTCTGAGCCACCTGATGTGAGTGGTGGGGACCTAACTAGGTGCTCTTAACCGCTGAGCTCTATCTTACTTCTTTAAAAAAGTTGTGTATGTGTTATATGTGATGTGTGTGTGGAGGGCACAAATGCCACAGCACGTGTGTAGAGGTCGGTGGGCACTCCTGTGGAGTCAGCTCTTTCCTTCCACTTCAGTCCAGGACTGATTGAACTGTTTGCTAGGCTTTCCTGGTAAGTGCCTTCACCTGCTGAGCCATTGTTGCGGACTATCAGCTTAACTATGTAAAGATGTGTTGCATTTGTTTATGCTGCATTTACTTAATTACATAAGGGTGTGTTGCTTTTGTTTATGTTGCATTTGTTTAACTATGTAAAGATGTGTTGCTGTTTCACCTTGCCTGCATAAGGCACCTGATTGGTCTAATAAAAAGTTGGACAGTCAATAGCTAGGCAGAAGAGGGATAGGCAGGGTTGGCAGGCAGAGAGAAAAGGGGAGCCAGGCAGCCAGGGGCCAGCCAGCCATTCAGAGGAAGCAGGAAAGCAGGATGGACAGTACATAGAGGAGGTAAATGAGCCTCAGGGAAACCATAGATGAATTGAAATATGTTAATTAAATTTTAAAAACCTAGCTAGAAACAAGCCTAAGATAAGGCTGAGCATTCGTAATTAATAATAAATATCCATGTCATGATTTAAGGGCTGGCAGTCCAAAAAAAAAAGCCTGCTACAAGCTATGTTACTGGCCCCTTAGTTTACTTTTTAAAATAAAGGTTTACTTTTGTTATTTTTAATTATGTGGAAGTGTGTGTGGTTGCATGTAGGTATTGCATGTGAGTGCAGGTATCTGCAGAAGCAGAGGTATCGGCTCCCCTGGATCTGGAGTTGCTCTTAACTGCAGAGCCCAAAATTTAAATACATGTAACTTATTTATTTTGGTTTTTCAAGACAGGGTTTCTCTGTGTAGTACTGGCTGTCCTGGATCTCTCTCTGTAGACCAGACTGACCTTAAACTCAGAGATCCGCCTGCTTCTGCCTCCCAAGTGCTGGGATTAAAGGCGTGCGCCACCATCTCCCAGGGCATGTGTTTGATTTTAAAGACAGGCTCTGGATAAGTTTCCCAGGTTGGCCTTTTTGTAACCCTTCTCACTCAGCCTCCTGAGTCTGGGATTAGAGGTATCCACTACCACACCCAGCTAATAATTTAAAATGTTCTCATCTGCTCCCCTTCATCCAATTAGAAGCTAAGTCCCACCTCCTCTACCGCATATCAGAGGGGCTGCTGACATGTGAAAGCTTGGGCTGCAAATGTCACCATGCTAGTCCAAGCTTCATCTCTTCACTGGTGTCGGTTTTGGTGCTGGTGATTGAACCCGGTCTTCACACACGCTAGGCTATGTCAGCCTCTGGGCTATACCTCCTCATTTTATTTTTATTTTGAGATAGGGTCTAACTAAGTCACCTGACTGACCTCGAACTGGGGATCCTCCTGCCCCATTCTCTGAGTACTGAAATGGCAGCCCTTCACTTCAGGCCCACTTACAAAACATCATTTACTTTTTAAGCAATATTTCAGTATTTCTCAGACTTTCCCACTGAAGTGCCTCTAAGAGCAGAGACAAATTTAAAAGGTGGGCAGGCCTTTAATCCCAGCATTCTGGAGGCAGAGCCAGGCGGATCTCTGTGAGTTCGAGGCCAGCCTGGGCTACAGAGTGAGTTCCAGGAAAGGCACAAAGCTACACAGAGAAACCCTGTCTTAAAAAACAAAACAAAACAAAAATAAATAAATAAATAAATAAATAAATAATAAAAAAAATAAAAGGTGGGCAGGAGAATACACTTAAGGAATATAGCTCTGTGGCGGTCAGTAAAGGGTTTTCTGTTCCCACTCCCCATCGCATAATAGGTTTCTCCACTGATACAGTAAGCCAGATCAAGCCAAACTGAAAATGTAACAACAGGTTTATTTGAGCAAAGCAACTGCTGGGCAGGCTCTCCAGTCCCAGGGATTGAGGTTGGAGAAGCCGTGCCCCAAAATGAAAGCAGTGATTCTTCTTTTATAGGTTGCAGGGAAGGGTGATGATGTGTCCACCACAAGCTGGGTTTGTGCCCAAGTGTGGTCAAAGCTGAACACCTTAGGCGGGAACTTGGGTGGCCTGCAACTTCAGGGGAGGATCTGCAGTAGCCTCCAAGAATTTGGAACTAGACTTTTTGGCATCTTTCCTCTGTTCAGAGACTCTTTGAGTGCTCCGGGTTTGGAGAGAGAGACAAGAATGAGGCTTTTGGGGCTGAAGAGATGGCTCAGAGGTTAAGAGAACCGACTGCTCTTCCAGAGGTTCTGAGTTCAATTGCCAGCACCCACATGGTGACTCACAACCATCCGTAATGAGATCTGGTGCCCTCTTCTATATATATGATAAATAAATAAATCTTAAAAAAAGGGGGGGGGCTTTCCTGATCATGCAGGAAGCAAGCTGGAGGTTCCAACCAAATAGTCAGTTTCAATTGTCAGCTTAACATAATCTACAATCTCCTAGATAGAGGGATTGTAGGGATTGGTTGCCCAGTGAACATGTCCATGGAGGATTGTCTTGATTATTTGATTGATGTGGGAAGACCCATCCTTGGGCAGTACCATTCCCTAGGCAGTGGGGGCTGAGCACACATGAATGCATTCATTCATTCATTATAAAGGGAGCAGGCAAAAGCACCTTGGCCTGAGTACTGCCATTTTGACTTCAGACTCCATTTTACCTGTAAGGTGAAATAAAATTCAGGTTCCCAAGCCCTAGGGAGCTGAGAACTTTCCAATGGCTGATCAGCCTCCTCCCTCAACCATAGAAATAGTCGTTATGTACCTTTAGTTCTCTAAGCCGTTATGGCTGATCCCAACAACAGAAATAACAAATGAATCTGATTGGTTGGACTGAAAGGCTTACATTCTGTGTCAGTTGACGATGATGGTGAAAGTTGTAACTGTAACTTGGCAACAATGTTATGATTTTTGGGCTTATAAACCCTGCTTCTGTCTGTGCTTGGGGCTGACAGGAGAAACCAGGCTCCTGAGTCCTTGTCCTGCAGCCCTTACTGATCAGTGAGTGACTCAATTATGTGGTGATTATTAAAATCTTTGGAACCCATAAATGTCTCTCTCCTTCCTCGTAGTGTACAATGGGCCTCCATCTCCTTCCTGAGTCATATCGGCCAGTTTATGAAATGCTAAAAAGCAAACTCAGGGTTTTGTGCATACCAGCCACTCTACCAGATGAACTACCTCCCCAGCCCCTGTAAGCAGCCTGAAGTTTTTCTCTTCACATATCAGAGAATACTTTAAGGGAGAGCCTCTCATATAGCCTATTCTACATAGCCAAAGATGACCTCTCCACCCCTCCTCAAATAGGGTTTCTCTGTGTAGCCTTGGCTGTTTGGAACTCGATCTGTAGATCAGGCTGGCTTCAAACTCATAGAGATCTGCCTGTCTATGCAACCAAAGTGCTGGGATTAAAGATGTGCCCCACCACCGGCTGGCTCATAGATGACCTTGAACATCTGATCCTTTTGTCTTCTCCAGAGATCATAGGCTGTACCTGTTTACGTATTGCCAGGGATGAACCCAGGGCTCCCTGCACGTTATGCAAGCACTCTGCTAACTGAGCCACATCCCTCAACTGGAGTCAGAGAAATTTTATGACTCTGGAATCTTAAACAGTTATGCAAAATTTATGATCTCCTCCACCCCACCCCCCTTTTCTTTCTTTCTTTCTTTCTTTCTTTTGAACTGTATCTCACTTGGCTGGTCTAGAATTCACTATGTAAACCAGTCTGGTCTCAAATGCACAGAGATCCATCCACCTTCTCTTTTGTCCCAAGTGCTGGTATTAAAGGCTGATGCCACCATACCCAGCCATTTTTATTTTAATGTGTGCTGGACAGACCTATACAGGCAAAACACCAATACACATGTAAGTAATAAAACGAAAATAAATTGAATTTACTTTCACGACTATTATTACTCTCTTGCAAGCTGGAATACTTAGCACGATCTCAGTGTTTAGTTCTACATGGCGGCTGGCGAATGGCTCTTTGCTATTGTGATCTAATGGAGTAGGATCCCAATTCGGTTACTTAGACCAGAGCATCAGTAACTGGGACCTTGGTAGAATTGTTCACTTGCTACCTGGTGAAGCCTTCCAGCTCACTGTGATGCAGCTGACATTTGAAGATGTCTTGCTTATCCAGCACTTAGTAGTCGCCCCGCCGCCCCGCCCCGCCCCATTGGCGGTTGGACCAAGGGTTTCCCAAGGTGCCAGGCGAACGCTCTACTGAGTTACATTCCCAGTCTTGCACTTGGTTTTCTCATCCAAGGAAGGTACACGTTTAAAACAAACAAAAACGTATTGTCCCTGAATAGAAAACTCTTATGTAGGTGCAAAATGTTCATTTCTGAAACAAGACTTTAACCCTAAAGGCTCCTTTTACTAGAATTCTGCTATGAAGTACATTTTTCATAATGGACTTTTAAGGGCAAGAAGGAGCAGATCGTTAAATCACTTGTCGCCCCCGTGTGGCAGGTTTATTAACATCGCGCCCAGTATCGTATTTAAAAATACAGAAATCGTATTCTGTATTCTAATTACTTTTATTTACTAAAATTCAGATTAATAGCCCCTGCTCACAAATCTTTCTCCCCAAATAACTTCAACTATTTTTGCAAAAGACCCGGTGTATTCGACACATAGCTCTTTAATAGAAAAGTTTCTTTCCGTTTTATTTTTGTCCACTAAAAATAAAGTTTTATCTCTTGAAAAAAGCCGTAGTGCCGGAAGCAGAGGCAGACGGACCTCTGAGTTCAAGACCAGCTCCAGAAGAAGATGCAGGACAGGCAGCAAAACTATACAGAGAAACCCTGTCTCGAAAAACCCAAAGAAGAAAAGAAAAAAAAAAAATAACAGAAGATTCCACAAAAATAAGACAAAACCAGGAAGTCAGATGGAAAATAGGCAGCAGGTGGGGTATAGCAATATGAACATGGGAAAAGCAACCTGAAGAATTGTACTAGAAGAACTTAGCAGTACTTAGCCATCAAATGCTAGGAAGGCCAGGTAAGTAAAAATCGCCTAGTTTTTAACAGAGAATAAAAGAAACCACTCAGACTGCATTCTCCCCCTCTCACTCTCCCGAGGGAGAGAAGAACGATCATCAATGGCAAGTAGCAGTTGCAGAAAGCAACACTAAGAGCCGGCTTCACGCTCAGGGGAGAATGCTCCGTCTCCTCCTCGTGGTTTCGGGTGCTCTACACAGTCAGAGAAACTTCTCTAGTAACGAACTATAGAAATGATCCCTGAAAGTATAGTCTTAAAGTTCCAGCAGGCGACCGCCGCCGAGTCACAGCCGACAGCCCATGTTACAGTAATGGTGACTTTACCTTCCTCTCGCTCTCCCCTCCCCGTAAATATTCTCTTCTAAACAATAACGCGCAAATGCATTTTCAAAGTGAAGTTTGTATGTTACTTTGAAACAAATCATTTTTAAATATTATGAATTGCAAAAGAATTCAGCTTTCCGTTCTTAATTTGCATATTACGGATAACAGCCAATCA
This sequence comes from Peromyscus leucopus, assembly GCF_004664715.2. Taxonomy (NCBI): domain Eukaryota; kingdom Metazoa; phylum Chordata; class Mammalia; order Rodentia; family Cricetidae; genus Peromyscus; species Peromyscus leucopus. The sequence continues at coordinate 8,855,324 of NC_051085.1, forward strand.
CGTTAGTGTCTTCTGGCGCGCACTCAAAACTGCTTCCGGTTCAGTTTAAAGATAAAGTGTGTGCGGCGTGTCAGGTTGCATTTTGTTGTTTGAGATTGGTGTTGCTCGTCCGGAATCCACCCCGCCCCAGTCTCCCCAGTAACATTCGGTAACTCGGTGCTGCATTTATCAAGCATACACCTGATTCTGTGTAGCCAGCCTGGCCCTGGATTTGCATTAATAATCCTGCTTCAGCCTCCTTTGCTGCTGGGATGACAGGTGTAGGCAGCCATTCCATTTGGCTCGAACTGGTTTTCTTGTCTTAAATGAAGCACGCAATATATATGTGAGGTTTGGTTTCTAAGATCCAGAGTTTCAGGCAGCTGAAATGACCTTTCAGGCTCTATGAGCCTCGTTCTCCAAAGGGGGTTAAAAAAGAAAAAAAAAAATCTAAAATTCCCCAAGCTCGAAAGCTCCAAGTGCGTTGAATCTTCACGTGGCTCTCCTGCGGAAGCCTGGCGCCGCCATCTTGCTTTCTGGCGAGGCGTGTGTGCGTCGTGAGCGGCAACAGCCGGATGCGGGACGCCGCGGCCCGTATCCAAGATGGCGGCCGCGGGGGGCGTGGCCAGCGATGGAGTCTCCGAGTGCGCGGGCTGTGGCGGCTGCGATGGAGCCCAGTTGGGAGGGCGAGGAAGAGGAGGAGGAGGAAGAGGAGATAGAGGAGGTTGGAAGCGTGGGTCGAGGGCCTGCGGCGTTGGCGGTCATAGCTGTGCCAGCCCCGGGTGGGGAAGGGAGTGTGGGGCGCGCACGGCGAGAGGGAGGCCCGGAGACAGCCCACGGGCTTGCAGACCCCGGGGCCCGGGGGAGGGCTGACCCCGGGTCTAGTCTCCCTCTCCAGAAGGAGTAGAGGGGTCTGGGCCGTGCTGCGGGTACGCTGCGCCCACCAGAAACCAGATCCCGTTTGCACGAAGGTGGCCTCGTTGAATTGGGATTGGGGGCATTTCCGTCTGTCGTCCCGTGCTCACTGGCCGTGCACCGCGTTAACTTTCCTTTCTCCCACCAGGAGCAGTTTGTTCTGGTGGAATTGTCAGGGATTATTGATTCAGACTTTCTCTCCAAATGTGAAAACAAGTGCAAGATTTTGGTGAGTCTTAGGATTTGGGGAATGTTGTATATTTTCTTTCTTTTGAGTTTAGAGAATGTTGTAGATTTTTCTCTTCCTTCCTCTCTGTCTCTCTCTCTCTCCTCTCTGTCTCTCTCTCCCTTCTTTTTTTTTTTTTTTTCTTTTTTTGAGACAGGGTTTCTCTGTGTGTAGCTGCCCTAGAAGTTGCTCTGTAGACCAGGCTTGCCTCTAACTCAGAAATCCGCCTGCCTCTGTGTCCTGAGTGCTGGGTATAAAGGCGTGCGCCCCCACCCCCACCTCCCCAGCGTTTTTCTTAAAGTTAAAACAAGAATGAAAGTGTTACACTTGTCCACAAAGATAATTATTCTCATTCCACCTTACAAAGCTTAAGGATCATTCCCGAACAGGGTAGGGGGCTGGAGAGATGGCTTAGTGGTTAAGGGCATTGATTGCCTGTTCACAACCATCCATAATGAGATCTGGTGCCCTCTTCAGGCCTGCAGGCATACACTCAGGCAGAACACTATATACATGATTGAATAAATCTTCAAAAACAAAAGAACAGGGAGTAAAGAATGATTCATTGCCTGAATGTGTGGTTGTGGTTGGAGAGAAAGAAAAGAGCAAAAGACAGTGTCTTGTATGGAACTTTTGGGGCAGTTTTAGGACAAAAGCCTTATCCAGTGCTGTGCCTAAGCGGAGCCTGTCTTTCTAGTAGGCCCAGTCTCAGTTGGTACCACAGTCGAGTACTAGCCTGGACCCAGACTCTGGTCTAAGTGTGGACATGTGTGCAGCGTTGCCCAGCACCCACATTACCCGCTGCACTCAAGGTTCTGCACATCACTACAGGCATGCCTTTGGTGTATCTCGGTTGCTCACACCTATGCCTCACTTATCAGACTACAAGAAACAGCATTAAAGTAGGCTGTCTTGGTGCACTCTGGGATGCCAGCACTGGAGAGCCGAAGGCACGCAGATCAGAAGATCACTGTCATCCTTAATGACAAAGCACATTCTAGGCCAGCTGAGCTACTGGAAGCCCTGTCTTTAAAAAACCTAAGAAGCTAGGCAGTGGTGGTACACGCCTTTAGTTCCAGCCCTAGGGAGGCAGAGGCAGGCAGATCTCTGTGAGTTCGAGGCCAGCCTGGTCTACAGAGTGAGTTCCAGGACAGCCAGGACTACACAGAAAAACTGTGTCTCAAAAAACCAATAAAAGCGCTCAGTGGTAGAGCGCTTGCCTAGCAAGTACAAGGCCCTGGGTTTGGTCCTCAGCTCTGAAGGAAAAAACAACAACAACAACAAAAACCCAATAAAATAGGGCTAGAGAGATAGCTCAGCGGTTAAGAACACTGGCTTCTCTTCCAGAGATCCTGAGTTCAATTCCCAGCAGCCACATGGTGGTTCACAACCATCTGTAATGAGATCTGGTGCCCTCTTCTTACCTGCAGGCAGAATGTTGTGTAAATAATAAACAAATGAAAAAAAAACAATAAAATAAAATAAACCTTCAAAAAAAGGTAAGAAAACCAGATTTGTCACATGCCTTAGTCTCAGCCCTTGAGAGGCAGAGGCAGGTGGACCTGTCTCAAAAAAAACAAAAAAACAAACAAACAAGAAAAAAAGGAAGAAAAATAGAAGGTGTGTAATAATTGTGTACACAACAGGTTTCATTCTGATAATCTTATCCATGCACATAATATAATTGATCATGTTCATCCTTCTCCCCCCTGCCTGCCTTTTCCCCAGTAATTCTTGACAAGGGCTGATGTAATCGAGGATGGCCTCAGCTAAGGCTGTTCTTGAACTCGTGATTCTCAACTACTTCTACCTTTGAGTGCTGGGATTACAGGTGTGTGCCACCATCCATACCTGGCATTGCTTTTTCTTTTGTCTTCCCTTTTTTTTCTTTAACTTACATTTATTTTATTTACTTTTGTGTGTGACTGTATTCATGCCATGGTGTTCCTGTGGAGGTCAGAGGACAGCTTGCAGAAGGCAGTTCTGTACTTCAACCCTGTGGGTTCCGGGGATTGAACTCAGGTCTTCAGGTCTGACAGCAAGCGCTCCTACCTGCTGAGTGACCCTGATGGCCCTTGAGGGCTTTTTTTTTTTTTTTTTTTTTTTTTTTGATTTTTCAAGACAGGGCTTCTCAGTGAAACAGTCCTGGTTGTCCTGGATCTCAGTCTGTCTCACAGAGATCTCCTGTCTCTGCCTCCTGAGTGCTGGGATTAAAGGCCTGTGCCACCACCGCCCGGCTCCAGGGGCCTTCTCTAATGATGGTGTTTTATGCCCTTTAATCTGTTGTAGGGAATTGACACCGAGCGGCCCATCCTGCAAATAGACAGCTATGTGTTTGCTGGAGAATATGAAGGTAGGAATGCCAGATGCACAAGCTCCTTTTTCAGATGGCTTTCAGAGTATTTCTGCTGTCTTTCCTAATTTGCCTTCATCTTTTCCTGCAGATACTCTTGGGACCTGTGTTATATTTGAAGAAGGTGTTGAACGTAGTAAGTCATTGCTATGCTAGACGAACTTTTTCTACAGATCGTTTCAAATATACTATGTGTTTTGCTTTTTGTTTTTTATTTTGTTTATTGTTGCTTACTATCAGGTCAGCTGTAGCTCAGGCTGGCTTTGAACTCAGAATCCTCATGCCTCCTTAGTGCTGGAATAACAGCCACGGTACACTACTATGCCTAGCTTCAGATATACAATATATAGTAAATGTAGGGGGCTGGAGAGATGGCTCAGCAGTTAAAAACCTGTGCTGTTCTTGCGGAGGACCAGAATTCAGTTCACCATGTTGGGTGCTTCACAGGTGCCTGTAACGCCAGCTCCGAGGGACTGGCCTCGAGAGCACTTCCCACATATAGACAGGGACACATCCACATTAAAAAAAATTCTTTTTTTTTGTTTCCTATTTCTACCTTGAACATTTTATTTTGACAAAATTTACCGATTCTTAAATTCACAAACTTTGACTTACATAAAAAGCAAAAGACAAACATCACGTTCCAATATTTCAGGTGTGAATAAACTAGTACCACAGTAGCTGCATTTTTGCATGCCATAAAAGCCAACTGACATTCATAGTTACAAGTGTACCTGGAGAACACATGAACAAACTGCTATTTAAACTACACAGTCTCTTGTTAATAGATGTCTGTATTTAATGTATTGGCACTATTGGGAGATACAACTTCATGACTGTCAAATTATACAAATCATTTTTTCTACTCTTTTTTTCTTCTTTCTTTGAGACAGGGTTTCTCTGTGTAGTTTTGGTGCCTGTCCTGGAACTCACTCTGTAGACCAGGCTGGCCTCGAACTCACAGAGATCGGCCTGGCTCTGCCTCCCGAGTGCTGGGATTAAAGGCGTGAGCCACCACCGCCCGGCTTTTTCTGCTCTTGATTTGGAAATTGAAAAGTAAGAGGAATGGAGTTAAGTAGCTTGAAATGTTACTCTTACCGTACAAAGTGCATTATGACAAGGAATGCTAGGAGTTTCCTCTTTTTTGTTTTTAAAAATTGAGTTTATTAATTTTGCATTTGTGTATACGCATGTGAGTACGGGATTGCATATACCATGGCACACATGTGGAGGTCACAGGACAACTTTCAGGAGTTAGCTCTCTCCTTCCACCGTGGGTTCTAGGGTCAAACTCAGTTCTTCAGGTTTGTAAGACAATCACTTTTATCTGCCTCGCTGTCTGGCCAGCCCAGGCACGACTCAATTTAAATGTTTTATCAGAGTTTTAAACCTTTAGTGTAAAGAGAAAGTTAAATGATGTATTTACTTGGTATCTAAAAATGTAGAAAATTATAGGTTTTATTCAATTAATTCTTTAAAAAATACATTATGTGTAAAAAATAATGAAATTGAATATCTCAGGCTGGGCATACCTTAATCTAGCACTCGAAAGGCAGAGGCTTGGGGATGTCTGTGAATTCGAGGCCAGCCTGGTTTAACATAGTGGATTCAGGTCAGCCAGCATTATGGCGAGACAGACTCTGTCTCAAAAAACTGATAACAAGGATAAACAATACCTCCGTCTGGCGAGGTGGCTCCGCGGGTACAGGTGCCTGCTGCCAGGCCTGACGACATGAGGGGGGAGGAGAAGACTAACTCTCTCTCGCAAGTTGTCCTCTGACCTCCACACGTGTGCGGTGGCACACTCCTGTGCACATACCAACACATAAAACATGTAATTAAAGAACACAAAAATGGCTATCAGGTACCCATTTGTCATTTGACATGGACTCTAAAGTATGACAGAAACTGCATCTGGTGGCCCAGGCTTGTGATCCCAGCTATTCAGGAGGCCAGGCCTGACTGAGCTACACAGTGAGAGTCTGCCTCAGAGTCAGAGGTAAAGCTTAATGGGGACGCGCTTGTGCAGCAGGTGGGGAGTCTGTGTTCCGTCTCCAGCACCCCACAAACATCCCCCAACATGTGAGCGAAGCCCCTCTGTGCTTAGTTCCTAGCTTACACCCCTTCCTCTGTCTCCAGAAATAATCACTGTTTTGGATTTGGTGTTTCGCTTTCCTGTACTTAGTTTTATATTACATACATGTGTATTTTCAACCTCGAGGCTGGGGTTTAGCTTTGTGGTAGATTCTTGCCTCGCCACATGAATTCAGTCCCTAATACCACAAAACAAAACAGAAACCAAAAAGTTTTTATAAATTGTAACATACCATATAAGATATTCTGTATTTTTTTATTTGGCTATATTTTGAAGTTTATACCTGATGATATATAGTGTGAGTTTATTTTCCTGTTGTATGGTATATCCATTCTTTATGTCTTTGTGTGGATAGGTAAAATGTCTCCAAACTTTGTATCTAGAACTAGATTGATGAGCTAGGAAAAGAGAGAGACTTAATAAGAGGTTGGAGTTGTGGCTTCCCTCTAGAACATTTACTTAGCATGTGTGAGGCCTTAGCCACAATTATACAACCTCCCCCTCCGAAAAAGAAATAATAAACATAAAAAGAGAGGTGGAGGAGAATAAAAATGGAATGTATGCTATCTTCAACTAAATGAGCAGCTGGAACCAGATGAAATTCTATGTTGGAGTATTAAAAATAGCGGGGCTTCAGATGGTTCAGGTAGATAGATGTCATGTTCTCTGTTGACGTGTAGCCAGAGCTCTCTCTCGCTTGGCAGAGCAGTGTGTGGAAGTTTCTGGTGTTTCCCATCTTTGGTCCAGGGGCTCATTCTCTCACCTGTGTGGGCCCACAGTCTTTTTTTTTTTTTTGAGCTGAGGATCGAACCCAGGGCCTTGTGCTTGCTAGGCAAGTGCTCTACCACTGAGCTAAATCCCCAACCCCTGGCCTACAGTCTTTTAAAGGTTGTCGTTCTAGACAGCAATATCACAGCGTTTTTTTTTTTTTTTCCCCACAGGCTTTTCTAATTGGGAACATCCCCGCTCAAGCCTCTAGCTTTAAGTAGGGCATTTGATTCTGGTCCTTCATCGAGTGATGGAATTGTAGACGTTGTCCTGCAGGCCAGCCCCTGACCCCTGTTTCCCATGTCAGGGCTTGAGTCTGCCTGCCTGTTGCTCTAGTCTCCTTGTTTTCGTGTGCCTGTCCTTACAGCTGTTGGTGTCTGGGTCCTTTGGTGCCTTCAGTGACAATGTTATCTGTCATTTCTCTGCGTGTGGGGCAGGAATCATGAATTACCGTATGACCTTCCTGTGCTGTTTCCATAGGAAGTAGTTGAGACCGACTCCCTCGTCATGAGTCCTTGGTCTGGTGGCGTGAAGCCTATAATAAGGTCATTTTATGTCTTAGTGGATCCGGAAGGGACCGACAGAACCGTGCTGAAGTACAAGTGCCACACAACGAAGAAACTCAGCATGACGAGGACTCTTCTGACAGAGAAGAAGGAAGGAGAAGAAAACATAGGTTTGTTGACTCCATTCTTTGAAGATGGGTCTCTTGGGCTGGGAGTGTGGCTAAGTGGTCAAGAGCGCTCGCCCAGCATTCGTGAGGCCCTTGGATCGATGCCTAGTACTACCTGGATGTGGTGGCTCCTGCTTGTAATCCCAGTGCATTGCGGGGTGGGGGAGGCAACTGAAGATCAGGAGTTCAAGGCCAGATTCAGCTACTTGGCAAGCGGAAGTAAGATCTGAGCTCAAACACTTTGTCTCGAAAATAAATAATGTCCTGAGTTTCATATACATACACACACAAAAAGAAAGCAGGTGATCTTGGTGTAGGTAGGCTTTGGCAGGGAGTGATACATTGCTATCAGGACACTCCTTGGACTTTTAGAGATCACTATATTAATAAGCCACAGTATAGTAAAATTGAGCACCGCACTGGGTGTGTGGCTCTTATGTACAACCCCGTCCTTGGGAGGCCAGGCCAGGCTCAGAGTTCTTCTTGCTTACTTGCCACAGACTCCCGTGGCTTTCTGATGTCTTCCCTGCCCCTCTGTTTAGGCTTCCCTCCCCCTCCCCTTTCTGCTTTCATGTCTTACATACAGTTTAACTGTGGGTCCCACATAGGAGGAAAAGCATGCAATGCATGTTGTTTTCATCCAGCTTATTTTGCTTAACAGTGAATTTTAGTTGCATCCATTTCCCTACATATGTTAATTTAATTCTAATTTATAGCTAAATAAATTACATTGTGTGTTATATATGTACCACTCTTTTTCTAGACAGGCTGTCTTCCCTCGTACAGCCCAGGCTGGGGGAATTTCTGACCCTTCTGTCAGCACCTCCCTAGCACTGGGGGGATTACAGTACACACTGCCTCTCCCTTCCGAGCTGCTGGGGGACGGCTCACTGGGCAGAGCTCAGTCCTCAGCACCCTGGCAGTGGCCGGTACCTTTAACCTCAGCACAGGGAGGTGGAGTCAGTCTGGCTGAATCAGCGAGTTCCAGGTTCACGGAGAGACCCCTTCTCACAAAATCAGGTGCAGAATGATTAAGAAAGACGTTGCATGTCTAGTTTTGGCCTTAAACACACATGCACATGTATGTATGCACACATATACCACATACCAAGAAATTAAAGTTTAAAACTTCTGAAGTTGTTATTGGCAGCAGGGGGTTGTGCAGATGTGGACCTCAGAGGATAACTCTGGGGGTGAGTTCGGCCATCCCACTGTGGGGCCTGGGGATCAAACTTAAGTCAAGCTTCCATGGCATGGGCTTTTCCCCACTGAGCTGTCTTGGAAGCTCCACAAATATTAAATAGATAGATCAATAAATAGATAGGCCTGACATCGTGGCCCTCGCCTTTAATCCCAGCATTCAAGAGACAGATCTTTGTGAGTTCGGGGCCAGACTGATCTGCATAATGAGGGCTACATAGTGAGACCCTGTCTCAAAAAATGAAGATAACATAAAATAAAATGATTTTAAAGGTGAAGATACTTGGGAATGAACTTGAGGCCAGGAAAGCTGTATCCTCCCTGTATTTGTTTATCCTGTTGATGGGTCTTTAGCATGGTTCCGTATCTTGGCTCTTGTGAATACTGCAGCCATAAACATAGATGTGCAAGTATCTCTGTGCTAGACGGACTTCACATCCTTCCCTTGTGTATCAAGGAATGGTACAGCTAGACCATACAGTGGTCCTCTTTTTTTGTTTTTGGTTTTTCGAGACAGGGTTTCTCTGTGTAGTTTGGGTGCCTGTCCTGGAGCTCACTCTATAGACCAGGCTGGCCTTGAACTCACAGAGATCCGCTTGGCTCTGCCTCCCGAGTGCTAGGATTAAAGGCGTGCGCCACCACCGCCCAGCGGTCCTTTTTTTTTAAATAAGACATTGTCATATTGATTTCTGTAGTGTTGTATAAATTTACGTCCCCACCAGCCCCTTGTAACAGTTATTCATCTGTACCATATCTGTTGGTTAAGAAGAAAATGTACTTACTGAAATTTCTGTTTCTTTCTTGTTTGTCCCGCTTACCTCCCGCCCAGTAGATGGCGTAGAGTGGCTGCAGATGAAGGATAATGATTTCTCCTACAGACCCAACATGATCTGCAGCTTTCTCCAGGAAAATGAAGATGAGGCTGGAGTGCCGGCCGCTGATAAGCCTGTGGAGGTGGAAGACCAAGAGACTCAGCTGCAAGGCGGCGCCGAGCAGACACAGGCAGAGCAGGAGGAGGTGCAGCGTTTGGAAGCAGGGGACCCTGGGCCTCCTGTAGATGCCCCTGCTGAGATGGAAAGTTCTGTTTTCATGGGAATTCAAGATGGAAATGTTTCTCAAAACAGCCAGTCATGAACTTTAAAAAACTACCGTGTAATTTTTTTTACCAGCGTGCAGTTGGCTCGCCATTTTCTTGTTACTGTTGGCTGTACACATATTTCCAGTTTCGTATTTAGCATACTAGAATTTTTTTTACTAGAATCACGCAGGAACAGGCAGAAATTCAATTTTTTTGTTGTTGTTGTTTTGTTTGTTTTTCGAGACAGGGTTTCTCTGTATAGCCTTGCGCCTTTCCCTGGAACTCGCTTTGGAGATCAGGCTGGCCTCGAACTCACAGAGATCCGCCTGCCTCTGTCTCCCGAGTGCTGGGATTAAAGGCATGCGCCACCACCGCTTGGCCCAGAAATTCAATTTTTAAAAATGTTACTTAAGGGGATGGAGAGATAGCTCCATAGTCAAGGGCACACTGGCTGCTCTTCCAGAGGACTTGAATTCAGTTCCCGGTGTGTATGTGGCAGTTCAGATCTGATGCCAGCGAGACATAGTGGGGTCTCAAAAGAAGCACATACATGCAGTGTGTGTGTGTGTGTGTGTGTGTGTGTGTGTGTGTGTGTGTGTGTGTGTAAAACTCATGTGGGTGTGAGCCACCTGATGTCAGTGTTGGGAACCAAACTCAGGTTGAAAGACCCCCAAGGGGAGATCTTCCTCCGGGAGAGACCCCAAACCCAAGGAGCACACCGAAACCACAGATCAGATGCAAACAGCAAGAGGGTTTATTAAATGCACAGGTACCTGGGGGCCAAGTCTCTTGGAGGACTTGCGCGCCTTCCCAGGGCAAAGGGGACTTTTTATGGGTTTCCAGGGGCAAAGGCGCGGCTACAGGAGCTAGAAGCATAGTTACAGGGTCCCGATTGGTTGCTTTACAGAAGGCCAGGGTGAACTTGGGTCGCATTCTTTAATTATCAGAAGTTTGATGTGTGGCTGACTCGTCCTTGCACAAAGTATAGTGGGTGTCTTTCCAGCCCAGCTGCTTATTCCTCAAGGCCAGGGGCCCGCCATAAAATATCCTCATTTAACCCAACTGTCTTTCTCCCAAGGCCGCTGACCACAATTATCTCCTCCCTAAGCCAGATGGCTGGCCACAGTTATCTCTCCCTCCCAAGGCCGGATGGCTAGTTAGTTACAGCTGTGAACTTCTGTCTTTCTGTTTCCTACAGAATGGCGTTTCTTAGGCTAAGTTATGGGGGCATTACTTCAGCCCAACACCCATATCCTCATAATGGAGTGGGGGTCTTTCATTCCCCCATTTTCTTTTGTACCAAATGGAATCTTTCATTTTTAAGATGGAGAATAAGGGGTCAGCTCCATCTCTGACTGTCTGAGTCTCTGATATTGCTGGGTCAGGATCAAAGCCTGGACAACAGAAACCCTATCCCTGATGAATTGCACCAATCTATTGAGGATGCATGGCCCGAACAATAAAACGAGCAGGAGGGTAATTAGGGGGCCCATAATGGTGGAGACAAGGGTCGTAAACCATGGTGACCTGTTGAACCATCCTTCAAACCATCCCTGATGAGACTCGAATAATTGTTGTCTTTGTTTTAATCTTTCTCTTAATTTAGCCATGTTGTCCCTGACTACCCCAGTATGGTCTGCGTAGAAGCAGCATTCTTCTTTGAGGGCAGCACATAAACCTCCCTCTTGTAGGAAGAGTATGTCCAGTCCTCTCCTATTTTGCAGCACTACTTCTGACAGGGATGTCAAGGATTTTTCTAACGCACTAACCGATTCCTCTAGGGCTTTGATGTCTGTATTCATGGCTACTTGGAGCTGTTTGAATTGGCCGGTCTCCATGTACATGAGCAGTGGCGAAGGCATATCTGCTGTCGGTATAAACCACGAGTCTCTTACCTTCCGCCATCCGGAGGGCCTGGGTCAGGGCGATCAGCTCTGCTCTTTGGGCCGATGTTCCAGGCGGCAGCGGTGAGGCCCAAACTACCTCTGATTCGGTGGTAACGGCTGCTCCGGCCCTCCGTTCCCCTTCTTGGTGGAAGCTGCTCCCATCCGTGAACCAGATAAAATCTGGGTTCGACAGCGGTTGATCTGTTAGGTCAGAGCGGGTGCCATGGGCCTCCGCCAGAATCTGGAGGCAATTGTGCTCCTCGGATGGGTCTGGCAAGGGCAGCAGGGTTGCGGGGTTGAGGGAGACAACTGGTCCGAACACCACTCGGTCTGTGTCTAACAACAGAGCCTGGTAGTGGGTCATCCTGGAATTTGAGAGCCATCTATCTGGGGGCTGCCGGACCAGAGCTTCCACCGCATGGGAGGATAACACAGTTAATGGCTGTCCCAAAGTCAGTTTCCCTGCATCCTTGAGCAAAACAGCAATGGCGGCTACCATGCGCAGACAGGGGGGCCATCCTGCAGCTACCGAGTCTAATTTCTTGGATAGATAAGCTACAGGTCTCTTCCATGGCCCCAGTCTCTGTACCAGTACTCCTTTTGCAAAGCCTGAGTTCTCGTCCACGAACAGTTCAAAAGGCTTGGTCAGATCTGGTAGGCCAAGAGCTGGTGACTCAAGCAAGGTGCTCTTAATTCGTTGAAAGGCCTGTTGTTGCTCCTCTCCCAGTGGAACATGGTTCCAGGCTTGGTGAGAGGATACAGGGGGGCAGCCATCTCAGCAAAACCTGGGATCCAGAGGCGACAGTAGCCGGCTGTACCTAGGAACTCCCGCACCTGGCGGGGGTTCCTTGGAGGGGTATGGAGAGTATGGCCTCTTTCCGTGCTCTCGTGAGCCATCTCTGCCCTCCCTCTAGGGCATAACCCAGGTAAATGACTTTATTTTGACAAATCTGAGCCTTCTTAGCCGAAGCCCGATAGCCCTTCTGTCCCAGTTTAGTCAAAAGGGCCCGAGTGCCTCTCAGACATTCAGCCTGGGTTCTGGCTGCTAGGAGGAGGTCGTCCACATATTGGAGCAAGATTAAGGCCGGGTGTTCAACCCGGAATTCAGCTAGGTCTGAGTGTAAGGCTTCATCAAAGAGAGTTGGGCTGTTTTTAAACCCCTGGGGAGCCGAGTCCAGGTCAACTGTCCTGAAAGTCCCATCTCTGGGTCTCTCCATTCAAAAGCGAACAGCAGTTGGCTCTGGGGGTGCAATCTCAGACAGAAGAAGGCATCCTTCAAGTCCAGTATCGTATACCAAACATGGGTTGGTGGAAGAGTGCTGAGGAGGTTGTAAGGGTTTGGCACCGTGGGGTGTATATCTTCAACCCGTTTATTAACCTCCCTCAGGTCTTGAACTGGTCTGTAATCCCCTGTCCCAGGTTTTTTTACAGGCAGGAGGGGGGTATTCCAAGGTGATCGGCAGGGCACAAGTACTCCCTGGTCCAAAAGCCTCCGGATGTGTGGTTTAATGCCCTCGTGGGCTTCCCGGACATAGGATACTGTCTGATTGAAACTGGAGTGGCGGAGGCTTTTAACTGAATAACAAGTGGGGGTTGGTCGTGAGCCAGCCCCAAGCCGCCAGTCTCTGCCCATGCCGAGGGAAATTCCCTCAACCAGTCCTGCATTTCTTGTAGTGGCCCCTTAGAGGGCTCAGATTCAAACAGGTGGTATTCCTCTTCCAGTTTTAGGGCTAGGACTTGTAGGGGGGTCCCTTTGGGTCCTGTAACGGTCGACCCCTTATCATCAAAATAGATCTGAGCCTTGAGCTTAGTCAATAGGTCTCGGCCCAATAATGGGTGAGGGCAGTCAGGTATATGCAAAAAAGAGTGGGTTACCTGTCCAGATGCCAGCTGAACCTTTCTCTCGGTGGTCCATCGATACCTCCTGCTACCTGTGGCCCCCTGGACCAAAGCTGTGCGGTCACTGAGAGAGCCTCCGGTATGGGTCAGGACTGAATGTTGAGCCCGGTGTCCACCAGGAAGGTCACTGGCTGCCCCCAATCTTGAGAGTTATCCTAGCTCAGGGGGGGGGCTCCTGGCCTTGACCTCCCTAATCCTCCAGATTGAGGAGGTCCGTGGCCCTTGACTTAGGTCTCCGAGACCCTTGAGCTTGCTTCTTTGGGCATTCACGAGCCAATGTCCTCTCTTTTTACAGTAAGCACACTGGTCTTTGTCAAGCGATGTCCTTCTTCGATCTTTTGTCCTAACTCCCTCACTGATCTGTCCCTGAGACACTACAGTGGCCAGGACTTTAGTTATTTCCCTATGACGCTTTTTATCTCTCTCTTCCTGTCTCTGCATAACCTCTCCTCCCGCTCTTCGGAGTTTCTCTCTTATTAAACACTTTTTCTGCCTCTCTCAATAAATCTGACAAGCTGAGTGAATGCAATCCTTCCAGTCTCTGTAACTTGGCCTTATATCTGGACTTGACTGATATATGAAAGACAGGATGACACCCGGTGCCTGTCCTGGATCTTCCGGATCGTACGGGGTATACATCCTATATGCCTCTCTAAGCCTTTCTAAGAACGCTGCCGGCGTTTCTTCCTTTCCCTGGGTCACATTCCTAACCTGGGCCAGATTGGTAGGACGTCTAGCCGCCCCTCGGAGACCCGCCAAGAGCAACTGGCGATAGAGACGTAGGTGCTCCTACCTTCCGGGGTCGCGAAGTCCCAGTTCGGGCGGTGAGGGGAAAGGCTGCGTCAATGATATTAGGCAATTGGTGGGTCTTCCATCGTCTCCTGGAACCTGCTTCCGAGCCTCCAGGAAGACCCGCTGTTTTTTCCTCCACCGTCAGGAGTGTCTGCAGTAACTGCTGACAATCTTCCCAAGTGGGCTTGTGGGTCACTAAAATGGACTCAATCAGGTTAGTCAAGGCAACAGGGTCCTTAGAGAAAGGAGGGTTATGTTGTTTCCAGTTGTAGAGGTCAGAGGCTGAGAATGGCCAGTATTGGAGCTGGTGATTAGGACCTTCCCTAAGGGGAAAGGCTCTGGACTCCTTGGCTGGCTCGTCGCGCTTTCCTCGTAGGCGACCGGCAATTGGGGAGGGAGCTGGAGTCTCATCTTCTCTCTCTCTCCTTAGAGGCTGTTCAGGCGCCTCCGCGGGGGCAGTCGGTCCCTCTGGTGCATTGTAGGGCCGCTGGTCCTCCGGCACCCGATTCCCTGGGTATGGTGGTGGGTCCTCTGTCAGGAGGTCAATAAGAGGTGAATTGGGGTCTGGGGGAGGACAGGAACCTTAGGGGAATCCTTTCGTGGGAGAACAGGGTAAAGGAGGAGGTAGGAGGGGCGGGAGGGAGCGGTGGTTTGGCGCTCGCGGGTGGCGCCGTCCCTCCCAAGCCCCCCTCTCCAAACCGGGCCTCCCCAGCCGTCCCTAAGCTGGTCCCAGCACAGTGCCATAGTGGAGGAAGTGCGCTCGGCAGTGGCCCTTCGCCGGCCGGGGAGCCGTCCCCGCCGATCCCGTCCCGGGGCCCGCCTGAGCACCCGTGCCATATCCTGCGGCCGCCTGCGCATCCGCTTGCGCGTTTCCATATCCCGCACCCGCCTGCGCGCCCGCCTGCGCGCCCGCCTGTGCACCCGCCGCCTGTGCACCCGCTTGCGCGTTCCCACATCCCCCGCCCGCCGCCTGCGCGCCCGCTTGCATGTTCCCACATCCCCCGCCCGCCGCCTGCGCGCCCGCTTGCGCCGGAGCGGCGGGCCGCGGGGAGAGGAAAAGACTTGCTGGTGTGGGTTTGGGAGGAACAGGGAGTGGGAGGGATCCGCCGATCTGGCTTCCTCGGCCCCGAGATTCGGCGAGCGCTGCTGCTGCTGCCGGGGGGCTAGGGGGAAGAGAAACGGCTTAACCCATGGGGAGGTTCTGTTGTCAGGAGTCTCCACATGGCAATGTATGGGACCTGGTCCGGGTGGCCATGGGGACTCGGAGCGAAAACTTTTCCCTCTACCTGTGAAATAAGACTGAGGTTAAAGGTTCCCTCGCGAGGCCATCCTACATCCATTCTGACCCAATCGGCCTCGCAAAGAGTGATCCATTTCTTCTTCTTGATTACGACCCCCTCGTTGTTGGCTCGTGTCTTCACGTCTGACCAGTGGTCAAGCGTGAGGCTCAAGGGGGTGGTGACAGTCTGTCCCATGGCTGTTTCTAGGAGGAGAACGGTTAAACAGAAAACAAGGAACGACAGACCAATACAAATAAGACTAACACGCGCTGCGCGGCTTCGGTTCCAAACCGAAAGCAAAACCTCAGAAGGAGACTGCGGGGGTCCAGCCCCCTCTTCTCCAACCAACACAACGTATCCCTCTGATACGTGATTGGCCCAAAAAACCGTGCCCCTGTGGGGACTTCAGACCGTGCCCCCGGGGGGTCTCAGACCGTGGAACGTCTTCCAGGTTCGCAGTGGCGGAGTCTGGGCCCGTCAGCCCCTCCCGATCCACTGACTCAGACAGATTATCAGGCGCGCAAACAGACAACGTTCAACATTCAGACAAACAGACAACACTCAGACAGGACAGGGATGACATAAACCAAGGCCGGCTGGCTTACCTCCTGATGGTGGGTCGGTGGTCCCAGGGAGGGGTCTCAATCCCCGTACGGGCCACCAAATGAAAGACCCCCAAGGGGAGATCTTCCTCCGGGAGAGACCCCAAACCCAAGGAGCACACCGAAACCACAGATCAGATGCAAACAGCAAGAGGGTTTATTAAATGCACAGGTACCTGGGGGCCAAGTCTCTTGGAGGACTTGCGCGCCTTCCCAGGGCAAAGGGGACTTTTTATGGGTTTCCAGGGGCAAAGGCGCGGCTACAGGAGCTAGAAGCATAGTTACAGGGTCCCGATTGGTTGCTTTACAGAAGGCCAGGGTGAACTTGGGTCGCATTCTTTAATTATCAGAAGTTTGATGTGTGGCTGACTCGTCCTTGCACAAAGTATAGTGGGTGTCTTTCCAGCCCAGCTGCTTATTCCTCAAGGCCAGGGGCCCGCCATAAAATATCCTCATTTAACCCAACTGTCTTTCTCCCAAGGCCGCTGACCACAATTATCTCCTCCCTAAGCCAGATGGCTGGCCACAGTTATCTCTCCCTCCCAAGGCCGGATGGCTAGTTAGTTACAGCTGTGAACTTCTGTCTTTCTGTTTCCTACAGAATGGCGTTTCTTAGGCTAAGTTATGGGGGGCATTACTTCAGCCCAACACCCCATATCCTCATAATGGAGTGGGGGTCTTTCAAGGTTCTCTGGGAGAGCAACAAGCACTCTTAATTGCTGGCCTCAGATTGCCAGGCTTGGCAAGAAGCACCTATACTCACTGAGCCATCTCTTCAGCCCAGCCATGGTTATTTTTAAATTTCATATTACACTCTCAGTAATTCTCACTTTTTACAAAATTATATATCATAGTTGGCAGCCAATGGATGATATGAAAGGATAGAAAATCTTTTTGAGCTGAGTAGTGGTGGAGTACCACCTTTAGATAAATTTGTTGCAATTCTGTGGGTTTGGTCGGTTTTGGCACCAACAATATAAGTATTGTAACTCTGGTGAAAGGTGTCCTGACTACTTGGGGAGTCAGGCAACAACTTGAGCTGCTCAGGACAGCTCTGACAACTGGAGCTGCAGAGACAGCTCAGCCCTGGAAGGGAAGTTTTTCAGACTGCTTGGGAGTCAGACCTGGAACTGCTTCAGCAGGGAAGGGTATCCTGACTGTTCAGGAGTCAGGCTATACCTGGTGTGGTGGGGGATGGTCTCCCTGCAGGATATAGCAATCCTGCTCCTCTCCTGGAGAGCCACTACAGCTGAGCTTTGCTCCGCCCCCTCTTGACGGGGCTTCCTAGCAGAGCTCTGCTTCTCTGGCCTAAGATGTTGCTTCTTTTGCTTCACTCTGCAAAAGGGGAAACCCCTGCAGAAATGTAGCAATCTCCACTGGCTTGGAGAAAAGTGTTACTTTTTCAGTTCTCTCTTGCTCTGTCCACTGAGGGACGTCACAGCAAGGATCTTCTCTATGCTGGTGAATGAAGATCTTCACATCCAAAACTCTAAAGAAAGAGATTAACTTGGGAAGGAGGAGTCCAGGAGAGTAGCTGCCTCTACCAGGGTGGAGAGAATAGCTCTCAACTGACCAGGCAGGGCAGTTTATATAAGATTTCTTGGGGGCAGAGTCAACCAGTGATTGGTTAGTTTTTTTCTGCCCAGAGATTGGCCAGTTTTGTGGGTTAGGGACAGAGATGGCCCTGATTTCAGAGCCAAACTGTTTCTTTCACTGGCCTTTCTTGACTTTTTGACACTGCCTCTAAGACCAGGGCACATTTCTTTCACTGACTCTGATTCTAGGGATCAAGAGTGTTACTTTGGTATTAGTTTCAGAGTCAGGGCATGTTTCTTTGGTTCTGGGTTTGGGGACAAAGTGTTCTTTTCTCTGGCTCAGGTCCCAAACTCAAGCTATGTTTCTTTCCCTGGTCCTGGGACCAGGGTGATACTGTCCTGCTCTGTGATTGGTTGGTTTCACAAGTCAGTTGGCTAGCCCCCCCCATGGCTCTGATCTTACTGAGCCTGGGGGAGGGGGGGTCTGGGAGGGGCAGGGTGCTACTCTGTGATTGGTTGGTTTCACAAGTCAGTTGGCCAGGGCAGAGAAGGCTCTGATCTCACTGAGTTTCATTAGCCAGCCCCTTTTCCCTACATTTAATCCCAGCACTTGGGAGGCAGAGACAGGTGGATCAGAGTCTGAGGCCAGACTGACGAGCGGGGATGGGGGGGGGTACTGTGGGAGCCCATTCTCGGGTTCCTCGTGGCTTTACCCAGCAGGTCTGAATAGAGGATGATCAAGACCACGGGCCTGAGTGCAGGTGTCTGAGATGCTCTGCACTTGGCTGTGCTGGGGAAGGAGGTCTTTTGCTCCACCCCTTGGTGTCTCTATAAAAACCCTGGACCAGAGACAGTGGGGGCCCGTTGGAATAGGTTCCAGGCCCTCTTGAGGCTATCCTTTATTTTCTATGTTTATCTCCGTGATAGTCTCCGAAATAAATCCTTCTATCTAATATTTCCTGCTGATCGCACTCAAGAAAGCTCTGGGGAACTGTGGGGGTGTTGGGTAAATGCCCCACAGACGACTCTTCTGATAGTCTATTGTTAATTAGGATAGAAGTCTAAAGCAGGTCCGGAGTTAGCAAAACAACAAAAAAAAAAAAATCCCTGCTTGGTGTCTTCTGCCTATCACCTCAGCACTTAGGAGGCTGAAGCAGGAGGATTGTGTAAGTTTGAAGCCAGGCTAGATTACAGTGTGAGATCCTACCCCCTAAAAAGAGGGACAAGAAACCAAAACCCATTGTTTCTCCCAAGACTAGAAGCTGTGAAATATTAACAGATTCTGTCCTTTTTTGTTTGTTGGTTTTTTTTCTTTTTTTCATTTTGCCTTTTAAAAAAAAGCTGGTTATGCCCCTGGAGAAAAACTCAACTGTTTCTTCTAATCTTGCTACCCTCAGTACTTCACTTTTTACTTTAGATATATGGCGTTTCCATCACAGATTAGTTCCCTGGAGGACACCTATTCAATGTCCTCCATCTTAATGCAGTTTTTTTTTTCTTTTTTCTTTTTTTGGTTTTTCGAGACAGGGTTTCTCTGTGTAGCTTTGCGCCTGTCCTGGAACTCACTTGGTAGCCCAGGCTGGCCTCGAACTCACAGAGATCTGCCTGGCTCTGCCTCCCAAGTGCTGGGATTAAAGGCGTGCGCCACCACCGCCCGGCCCTTAATGCAGTTCTGATGCTGTCAACCTGGACCTAATGTCAGATCTCACAGGTTAATGGCTCAGTCCCATGGGATTGCCTCATCTCATCTTTACATGCCAATCTCAAGAGTGAGTTCCCCAAGTTACCTACAACTTAGGACTTAGCTACAAATTGGATGTTCCCACAATCCTTTTCTCACTTTCAACCACTTGCTGTTAAAATAGCTCATAGAATTTAGAGAAGGACCTGGAAAGTTTGTTTACTAGATTTATTGCTTATTTATTTTGAGATAGTGTCTATATAGTCCAGTCTGACCTTGAGCTTGTTGTGTATTGAGGATGACCTCTAACTGATCCTCTTGGGAAACAGCCAGATGGAGAGACTACATGGAGTCAAATCGGGTGTTCCATCTCCTTTCAAAGCCATTCTCCCAGCACCTCTACATATCAAGACAGAAACTCACACAGTACTGTTCTCTGGAGCTTTTATGGAGGCTTCATTATTAAGCATGGTTGGTCACTGGCCACATCATAACTCCAGTCCCTTTACCATTCCTGATGCTAAGTCAAAGTGAGGTTGAAAGCTCCAGTGTTTTTTCTTCAATTTAGTGCAGTAGTTTGAGCCTAGGGCCTTGTGTTGTATAAAGTGCTATACCACTGAGACAGCATGGAGAGCTCCAGCCAGTCCTTATCCTTAATCTGTTTAGAAGCTACCCTCCTGCCGTCGTTTATTCCAATATGCGAAAGATATATTTCCTGGAATGGTAGGCCATGCCTTTAGTCATGGCAGGGTGTGCATTTAATCCCGACTGTCTATAGGGAAAGGCAGCAGCATAAGTTTCATATCAGCGTGGGCAATAGCTCTACTCCGGCTTTGGCCACATTCCAAGATCCTCCCTCTAAAACAGAACACACAAACGCACAGACCTTAATACAGTAAATTAGGGGCTGGAGAGATGGCTCAGAGGTTAAGAGCACTGACTGCTCTTCCAGAGGTCCCGAGTTCAATTCCCAGCAACCACATGGTGGCTCACAACCATCTGTAATGAGATCTGGTGCCCTCTTCTGGCCTGCAGTCATACATGATGTATACATAATAAATAAATAGATCTTTTAAAAAAATACAGTAAATTAGGTGCCAGGTAGTGGTGGCTCATGCATTTAATCCCAGCACTCAGGAGGCAGAGGCAGGCAGATCTCTTGAGTTCAAGGTCAGCCTGGTCTACAGAGCAAGTTCCAGAACAGCCAAGGCTACATAGAGAAATCTTGGCTCAAAAAACCAAAAGAACAAAAAATGGTGTGGTGGCAAACTCCACATGTGTCTGTCACTCAAGATACAGAAACAGGAAGATCACTGTGAAGTCAAGATTCTTGTGGTTTACATAGCAAGTTACAGGCCAGACAAAGCAATGTAGGAAAACCCTGTCTCAAAACAAAACCCAAAACCTAGTAAGTTAAACTCAGACGTAAGAGCACACTGAGAGAATCAGTTCATACTATGTATAGTCAGAATAGGCATCTCCATGAAACTGGATTAAAGGCTGACAGTGCCATTGGGTGGATGGGTAGGTGAGCTCTTTGGAGTAATAAAAGTATATTGAAATTAATAGTGGTTATGGTTGCACTTTTTTTTTTCTTTCTTGAAACAGGTCTCCTGTAGACCAGGCTGGCTTCTAGAGCCCTACATAGCCTGATCCTCTTGCCTTCATTTCCAAAGTACTGAAATGCCGGGCCTACCCCCGGGGCAGCGTTGAGCTCTTTGATGTGTGTGTTTGAGACATCTCACTGTGGAGCCTAGGCTGGACTTCACCTTTCAGTCCTGCCCTACTCTCCACCAAAGTGGAATTACTGGTTTACAAGGCTGTGCTCGGGTTCACCTGTTTTGTGGATGCACCCAAAACCACCGAATTATACACATTAAAAGTGCACTTTAAGCCGGGCGGTGGTGGCGCACGCCTTTAATCCCAGCACTCGGGAGGCAGAGCCAGGCGGATCTCTGTGAGTTTGAGGCCAGCCTGGGCTACCAAGTGAGTTCCAGGAAAGGCGCAAAGCTACACAGAGAAACCCTGTCTCGAAAAACCAAAAAAAAAAAAGAAAGAAAGAAAAAAAAAGAAAAAAAGAAAAAGAAAAAAAAGTGCACTTTATATAACTATATGCAAGTTATATGACTAAAACTCGAGGGCTAATCACAATCAGCAGTATTCTCTGTATATCTTTTACGTAGAAAGCAACTGGGTAATCAACCGGCCTCAACTGATCTCGCAGTGAAGCCGGTGATGTCCTTTTCATGCCACTATTTTTTGTACGAGTACCGTGCCTCCAACCTTTCCAGCATTCTGGTTACTTCCCTGAAGAGGAACAATTGCTTCCCGAAAAACTCGACTCCACACCAAGTCACTTAAAGTGTTTACTTCCCAGGAAACAGCCCAAACAACGCTCCGTTACCAAGGGAACAGAACGCTATGCCCTCCCGAGATGGCCGCCCGCGAGGACCGCGGGGCTGTCTCAGGAAGTCGCGTTTCGCATTTCCGGCCCCGCCTCTTCCGGCGCTCGCGGCGGCTTTGCGGAAGTGCGCGGCGCACGTGTGTTCGCGAGGGGTCTGGTAGCGATGGACGCCTTGGATAAAGTCATGTAAGTGTGTGTGGGGCGCGATGGCGTGGGAGGGAGTCTCCCGGGGCTGGGGGTGTTGCCTCTGCGGTGGTCCTGGTCCCGGCGTTGCGCTCTCCGGACGCGCTTCGGGAAGGAGCTGGCCGCTTCTGCAGCCCGAGTCCCTGCCGCTGCAGCCTTGCAGGCTGGCGGCGAGCGGTGGGGCGGGGGCATCGGGGGCCAGAGCCGGGGTCGGCTTAGGGCCCCGCCGCTGGTGGGTTCTGAAGCGCGAGAGTGGCGTGGCCGGAAGAGACGGGGCTCAGAGTTTCGCGACTGTGTCCATCAGTTTATCCTGTAACATAGCTGTCCTGACACGCTTGTGTCAGAGAACTGTAGGGAGCCGTGTTTGCCATAACGGGTGCCAAGTTTTCATTTTTCTTTTCCGGCCAAATCTGCGCACTTCTGTCTATCGCTGAGTGATGGTCACGTTTGTTCAAAAATATTTGACTTCCCAAATGTTGCTGCATTGGTTGTTACAGGTTTCCTGCCGCTCCCCGCCCCGCTTTTCAAGACAGGGTTTCTTTGTGTAGCCTTGGCTGTCCTGGAACTCGCTCTGTAGATAGACTGGCCTCGAACTCACAGAGATCCACCTGCCGCTACCTCCGGAGTGCTTGGATTAAAGGCGTGCGCTACCACCGCCCGGCTCAGTTTTCTGCTTTTTAAGTAAATGTGCAATGTAAACAAGTTTCTTTTTAGTCAATAGATTTTGTGCACCCACTGTGCCTCACTAATAAAGCAAGTAAGCTGCAGTTTACATTGATTACAGGTTAGTGAGATTGAAAAAAGACGTGGACTATAGAGTGTATAGCAGTTATTACTGTATAAACACAGTGTGTGCCTTGATTTGATTCAATGAAAAATGCAACTTGAGCGACCAGTAAATGACTAACTACGTGGTTTTACACGTGGCATTTCATTGGAGAAGAATTTTTTAAATTCTGTGTGGGAAACTAAAGTGTATGTATATGGTTTTTCTTTTCCCTCCCTACCTGTCCCAAGACTGGAAGATGGAGGGTTATAGTTAATTAGGAGAGGAGGCATTTTGTTAATAGATGGCAGAAAAGTAACCATGTTTACCATAGAGGAGGCAAAGTTGAATTCTTTCTTCTGAACAGAAATATATAACATCCTATTACTGCCCCACCATAAAAACAGAATAATAAATTAGGTGTGGTTTTGTGGGGTTTTTGTTGTGTTTTGTTTTCTGTAATGGGAGTTGTAGATGGGTTCTTACATTTAGTTCATTTTGTAGCATTGGTCTACACACCAGACCTTGGGCATATTGCTTCTCTAGTCTGAGTTGCCTGATTTGTAAAGAGCTATAATTACAAGCATAAGTCACCGTGAAGAAATGTAGTAAGTTAAAAATAACTGTTTACTTGGGTCATTTCATTTTTTAAATACACACACACACACACACACACACACACACACACACACGAATGCTAGCTTTGTATTCCCCGGTTGCATGCAGTGCCCACAGAGGCCAGAAGAGAACATCAGATCCTTTGGAACAGGAGTTAGTCAATTGTGATCTTCCACGTGGGTGCTAAGAACCAAACCTAATCCTTAACAAGAGTAGCAGGTGCTCTTAACAATCCATCAGCTCCAGTAATGATAAAATACCTTTGCTAATGTCTCCCTGAAAAGGTGAGGGTTTTTATGTTGTTGTTATTTAATGATGGAATCCTACTTGATAGATGTGAGTGTTGATTTTTTTTTTTTAGGTCATCAGTTAATGTGTAGTTGTGTGAGGAAAATGTGTAAATTGTTATGAATTGTGCTTTTTTGAACAGAAAGCCGAAAACAAAAAGGGCTAAGCGATTCCTTGAGAAAAGAGAACCCAAACTCAGTGAAAACACTAAGAATGCCATGCTGATTAAAGGGGGGAATGCAAATGCAACCGTGACTCAAGTACTCCGAGATGTGGTAGGTATTGTGACTTAGTACATTTAATGCTATATTTTTAAACTAAGTGCATCTGTGGGTGTCCATGGAGGCCAAAGGCCTTGGATCACCTGTAGCAGGAGTTACAGGTGACTGTGAGCCTCCTGATACGGTGGGAACTCTCTGCAAGAGAAATGCCTTGTCATCTTTCTAGCTCTGTTAATTTGCTTTAAAAAAAAAAAAAAAAAAAAAAAAAAAAAAGCCATGCATGGTGGCACATGCCTTTAATCCCAGCAGGCAGATCTTCGAGTTCAAGGACAGCCAGGGCTACACAGAGAAACCCTGTCTTAAGAAACCAGAATCTAAAACAACAACCAAAAAAACCCCAACAAAACACGGGTTCTCACTATGTAGTCCAGGCTGGCTTTGAATATTCTTTTAAAGTGAGGTTGAACTATTTAGGAACTTTTGAGCATACTGAGTTGAGCCAGGTCTGGTAGGATTATGATGTCTTAAGATCCAGCCTTGAAGAGTTGGGGTTGGGAGGGGCAGGGGTAAATAGAGAGGACAGTGAAATTGGAAGCTATTTATCTTATAATGTACTTGTAAGGGTACTTAAAGAAAAGTCATCTGAGTGAATTTTTATTTATTCGGGTCCTGCCTTCCCTTGGGACAGGGTCTCACATTGTAGCCCTGGCTAGCCTGGAACTTGCTATGTAGACTAGGCTGACTTCTGCCTCCTGGATGCTGGGATTATAAGCATGTGCCATCCTGCCTTACTCTTTGACAAATCTTTTAAGGTTTGGTTTATGGACATTTGTTTTTAATTGTGTATGGGTATTGTGCCTATGTGTATGTTTGTGCACCACTGGAAGTCTAGAAGATGGCTTCAGATCCCCCAGAACTGGAATTACAGAGTTGTGAGTTACCATGTGGTCATGGCTTCAGATCCCCTGGAACTGGAATTACAGAGTTGTGAGTTACATGTGGATGTTAGGACTTGAACCTGGATCCTCTAGAGTAATCACTGAACCATCTCACCTGCCCTTTGTTTATACCCAGTTTAGTAACTAATTTGTAAGCTGAAATAACGGCTTATTACTATGTTCTTTCAACAGTACTAGTTATTCTAGGTTCTGAGAATTAATAAGCAGTACAGTCTTATTCTTCAGTGAGATCAGAGAAGACATGCATTGTAAGTGTTGTGCAGTTGTGCTGTGCTGGAGGTATGCTCAGCAATGATGGAAATAGTTAAAAATAACATGCGGGGAAGTAGAGGATCAGAAATTCAGTCTTCACAGAGTCAAGTCCAGTATGGCCTAATGAGACTAACAAAAACCAGAAAATCACAGAGGAGGGGACCTACACACAAGGTGGGCTTCCCAGAAATAATATGTAGCCCCCCCCCAAAAAAAAAAAATCACATAGGAGGGATCTGATCACAGGTGGGCTTTCCAGAAATGATACATAGCCTTCATTTTGAAGAAGGAAAAGAAACAGGAGAAGAAGTTTGGGGCTTCCAAGACTGAGGAGAAGAAACAGGACCCACTTGGTGAGCCACAAGTAACTGGGATGGCCAAAGGAAAGTGGACTCCGTGAACCTAGAAAAGGAGGCAGGGGGTATACAATAACATGGATTTGGAGTTATTCTGAAGCCTGTGAAGTCATTGAAGTCTTTTTTTTTTTTTATTACTGTTTTTTTGTTTGTTTGTTTGTTTTTTAAGTGAGAGATATGATAACCCTTGTGATGCATGTGGTGCTAGAAATGGATCCAGGTTTTGTGCAAGCCAGGCAAGTGCTACCACCGAGTTATACCTGTCACTACAGTTTATTGCTTCTATTAAAGAGGTTGAGAGCAAATGCTGGAAAAGGTTATCTAGCGTCTGATGGTGGGAATGAAATTAACAGCTGGGCATGGTGGTACATGACTTTAATCCCAGCACTCTGGAGGCAGGGGCAGGCAGATCTTTGAGTTCAAGGGCAGCCTGGTCTACAGAGCAAGTTCCAGGACATCCAGGGCTACACAGAGAAATAAGCACATCAATTAATAATGAATGAATGAAATTGAGAGCTAGTGAGAATAGATATAGGAAGTACAAGTTTTGGCATTGGTGAGAACTGTCTTCCTAGGTTTCTGTCTCAGTTGCCCAGTGAGCAGTAATACCAATTTAGAAGGCTGGGAAGATGTCTCAACTGTTAAGAGCACTGGCTGCTCTTCCAGAGTTCACAGGTTCAAGTCCTAGTACCCACATGGCAGCTCACAACCATCTGTAACTCCCATTTCCAGGTGACCCAACACCCTCTTCTGGTCTCCCTGGGCACCAGGCAAGCATGAGGTGTATATACATACAGATACAGGCAAACACGCATATGTATAGAATAACATAATTTAAAAATCAAATATCAATTTAGAGAATGTGTCTGGTAGGGCAGGTTTGGAGGGAAAGGTGATAATGTTCAGGGGACATGTAATTTAAGTAGTTAAGATAAAAATGACTTTGTTGGTCTGGCAAGATGGCTCGCTGGGTAAAGACACATTTGCCACCAAGCCTGACAGTGTCTGGACCTGGTAGGAACTCAATACATTGATGAATGACAGTCACTGTATGTGGGCAGTATCTAATAGGTACATGGGTATTTAGGACTTGTGTGTAGCTAATAGAATCTTTGAATGAAATCAGCTAAATAACTGAACTTTTCCCCCTTTGAGACAGTGTTTCCTGTGTAGCTCAGGCTGGCCTCCAGCTAGCCATCCCCTGCTTCAGCATTCCAAGTGCTGGAATTGCAAGCATGTGCTGTAAGTAAACTGCAAAAACTCTGGGTTTGGTGTCCCAGGTTTCAGCACCAAAATGTTAGTAAATTGATGGATGAAACTGCAAGTAGACAGACAGTTCAGCCCTGGAGGGCGAGGTATCCTGGACACCTCGAGCTGCTCAGAACAAGAGCTCTGCCCTGAAGGTGTCCCGGACACCTGGAGCTGTTTAGCACAGCTCTGATGGCTGAGACTGCAAAGAAACAGCCCAACCTTGAAGAGGAAGGTTTCCTGACTTCTCGGGAGAGTCAGGCCTGGAACTGCTTCAGCAAGGAAGGGTAGCCTGACTCTTTGGGAAAGTCAGGATATACCTGGTGTGATGGGGGATGGTCTCCCCACAGGACACGGCAATCCTGCTCCTCTCCTGGAGAACCACAATCTCCGGCTCAGTGTTACCAGCTCTCTCTTGCTCAGTCCACTATGGGATGTCCCAGCAAGGTTCTTCTGTGCACCAGTTAGTGAGGGTCTTCACCCAAAACTCTTTTGAGAAAGAGGTTTATTTGGGAAGGAGTCCAGGAGAGTAGCTGCCTCTACCAGGGTGGAGAGAACAGCTCACAACTGACTGGGCAGGGCCGTTTATATAGGATGTCTAGGGGGCAGAGTCAACTATGATTGGTTAGTTTATTTTCTGCCCAGGGCCAGTTTTGTGGGCAAGGGACAGAGATGGCCCTGATTTCAGAGTCAAACTGTTTCTTTCATTGGCCTTTCTTGGCTTTTTGACAGTGCCTCTAAGGCCAGGGCACGTTTCTTTCACTGATTCTAGGGGCCAAGAGTGTTATTTTGGTACTAGTCTCAAAGTCAGGGTATATTTCCTGGGTTCTGGGTTTGGAGATAAAGTGTTCACTTCTCTGGCTCAGGTCCCAAACTCAGGCTGTGTTTCTTCCCCTGGTCCTGGGCCCTAGGGCCACGATTCTGCTGTCCTGCTCTGTGATTGGTTGATTTCACAAGTCAGTTGGCCAGGGGCAGAGATGGCTCTGATCTGAGCTAAACTGTGTTTCTCTCACTGGCCTTATCTGAGCCGTCCTTCCCTAACTCTGGGCTCCAGGGTCAGGGTGGGTTTCTTTAGGCAGCCCCTTTTTCTACATGTGCCACTATGCCCAGCTTGAATATGTGGAGAGTTTTGACTTTATCATTTTTTCCTCCTTTCCCTTAACCACATGGGCTACAGGAGTTGAACTCAGGTCATCAGGCTTGTTGGCAACATCATACCCCCTGAGCCGCATCATTTGCCATTGAACTCTCAATCCTGTGTCTTCACCTTCTGAGCCCTGGGATTACAGATGTGAGCTACCGTGTCTGGCCTGGCTTGCTCATCTTTTTCTGAAATGTTTATCTGCATGGTGTGGTATTGGGAGGAAACAGCCTCTTTCCTTCTGAGTGACCCTGCATATTAAGTTCTAGGAGAAGTACAGTATTACAGATATTACATGATGGTCATTCTTGTCAGAAAAAGGTGACTGTTCATTACACTAAGACAAAGAAACACGTGGCTGAGAATCATCAAATGTTTTACTAAACATGGTGCCACATGCCTGTAAGCCCAGAACTCAGTCAGGGCAACCAGGGCTACATAGTGAGATCATGTCCTCACCACTCAGTTGAAAAACAACTGATCTGATGGCCCATGAATATAATTCCAGCATTTGAATGACTGAAGCAGGAAGATTGCCATGACTCTGCTTTTTGAATGTTTTGTTGAGAAAGTTTAAAATTATGTTTTACAGTATGCACTGAAGAAACCATATGGAGTTCTATATAAAAAGTAAGTTGGTTTATTATTATTATTACTACTTATTTTGTTTAGTTGTAAAAGTAACAATTGCTTTATGGAAGATTTGGAAGGAAAAAGTGTTAGTATTTGCACTGAATTTTTTTTTTAGTTTTTTGAGATAGGGTTTCTCTGTATAACAGCCTCGGCTGTCCTGAAACTTGATCAGGTTGCCCTCAAACTCACAGAGATCTTCTGCATCGGCCTCCTATGTGCTTGAATTAAAGGCTTGTGCCACTATGCCTGGCTCAGAATATTCTTGCATAACTATAACATGTACATACCTTATTTTGAAATAATTACATATGCACAGGAAAGTTGTAAGAATTTTTAGAATTCCTGTATGTCCTTCACCCAGCTACTCCAGTGTTACATCTTGAATTTTTTTTTTTCCTGTTGTTGTTTTTGAAACGGGGTTTCTCTGTGTAACAGCCCTGACTGTCTTAGAACTCACTTTGTAGACCAGTCTGGCCTCGAACTCACAGAGATCCACCTGCCTCTGCCTCCTGAGGGCTGGGATTAAAGGCGTGTGCTACCACCGCCCGATATATCTTGAATTATTATAGTGCATTTATTCTAAGTGGGGAATTGACATTGCTTTGGTGTGTGTGTGTATCTGTGTGTGTATGTGTATGTGTGTAGCTGTTTGCCCAGGCTAGAAAGCAGTAGATCCCACAGAGCTGCCTGATGTGGATTCTAGGACTGAACTTGGGTCCTCTGTCAAAACAATAAGCCCTTAACCTCTGAGCCGTTGTTCCAGCCCAACACTTAGAATAATCTTTTTATTTTATTTTATTTTATTTTATTTTTGAGACAGGATTTCTCTATGTAGCTCTGGCTGTCTTGGAACTTGCTTTGTAGACTAGGCTGGCCTCTAACTCAGAGATCTGCCTACTTCTGCCTCCTGAGTGCTGGGATTAAATGTGATGGGTTGTGTTTTGTTGTTGATTTTATGTTTTGGGGTGTTTTGTCTGCACGCACACGCACGCACGCACGCACGCCTGCACCATGTGTATGCCAGTTGTCCTCGGAGGCCGTGGGAATGGAGTTACAGATGGTTGTGAGCTACTAGATAGGTGCTGAGAATTGAACCCAGCTGCCTTCTCTGAAGGAGCAGCCAGTGTTCTTAACCACTGAGCCATCTCTAGGCCTCCCCACCCTCATTTTGGTGGCGTGTCTTCAGACAAGGTCTGCTTGTCTGGAACTCAGTGATATCTACCTACTTTTGCTTCCCAAATGGTGAGATTAAAGATGTGTCCCTCTGTGTCCCATTCTTTTAATCATCTGAATATATAATTACCTTTATTCACTATATCACTTAACTGAATGTACTTATTAATATTATTAAAACTGGAGTCACTCTTTTTAATATTCTTAGGAAAAATATTACAAGACCATTTGAGGATCAGACATCACTGGTAAGTACAGGAATCTTCCTCCTTTAAGAGAGCTCTGGGGGCAGGACTGGGCGTGTGGCTGGGGAGTGAGGGGTAATGGTGCTGGCTCATGCTTGCCTAGCTTGCCCGAGGCCCTGGGTTCCATCCACAGCGCTCAGATAACAGAACAGAGCTGTGTAAAAACGACTCCATACTAGTTCATGCTGCACTCCTAATGCGTTCTCTTCCTTCTTAAGTTAGAAACGCTATGTATGACAGTGTTGATATTCAGACTGAGAAATAAGACTATTCTTTTTTTAAAATAGTGTAATGAGCCGGGCGGTGGTGGCGCACGCCTTCAATCCCAGCACTCGGGAAGCAGAGGCAGGTGGATCTCTGTGAGTTCGAGGCCAGCCTGGGCTACAGAGTGAGATCCAGGACAGGCTCCAAAACTACACAGAGAAACTGTCTCCAAAAAAAAAAAAAAAAAAGTGTAATGAATAGTGTGTATGTGTGTGTGTCCCCTCTCCTGTGTAGCTATTGGCCATTCAGCTCTTTATTAAACCAATCAGGAGGTGCTTTGGCAGGGACACATCTTTTTTTTTTTTTTTTTTTTTTTTTTTTTTAAGATTTATTTATTTATTATGGATACAGCATGTCTGCCTGCAGGCCAGAAGAGGGCACCAGATCCCATTATAAATGGTTGTGAGCCACCATGTGGTTGCTGGGAACTGAACTCAGAACCTCTGGAAGAGCAGCCAGTGCTCTTAACCTCTGAGCTATCTCTCCAGCCCCTGTACATGACCTCTTTTTTTTTTTTTTTTTTTTTTTTTTTTTTTTGTGGTCTGATTGTTCAGGGACACATCTTTACATTGTACAAAAAGATTATCCCACAATGGAGAAGAATTTGATAGAAACTATGATGACTTTGGATGTAAAAAGAAAAAAAAAATACGGAGGGAAGGCAATTGGTCTTTCCTCTATATTAGGGAAATTGAAAACAAACAAACAAACAAAAATCAGAGGAAGATAAGGAGAAAGGTCTTCCTCAATATAAATTGGATGAAGATGGCAATGACATTGGTCTGTTAAAACATAATCTTTTTATTTCTGCCTGTTGTTTTGAAATAGTGCCTTGTGTTTCTTAGCTGGTTTAGTAGCAAAGGCTGGCCTTGAAGTCCTGTCTCCCATCGTCTAAGTGTTAGGATGACAGGGTGTGCCACCATGCTTGGCTTGAATACATTTTAAATTTTACTAAACTTCATATTCTTATTAAACAACATAGTCAGTTCAGATGTTTGAATACCTGATATGCACTTATCATTTATTTATTGTTTGTTTGGAACAGTGGTTCATGAAACCCAAACTGTCCTCAAACTTAATCTGCAGAGGATGCCCTCCTTCCTCCACTTCACAAGTACTGACATTAAAGACATGCCACACCACACCTGTCAGGAGACTTTACAGAACGCATCTTAAGAATGCAATCCCATTGACTTAGACCACGAGTATATTTTAAAGTGTTATTATTTTTAATTATATGCATATATGTGTGTGGGTCTGTGCACATGAGAGCCAGTGAGTACAGAGGCCAGAGCATTGGATCCCCTGGAGATGAAGTTATAGGTAGTTGTAAACCGTCCGATGAGAGTGCTGGGAATTGAATTCAGGTCTTCTAGAATCACCAGGACTGATGAACCAAATATGTAGCCTGACCATAAATATTTTTGAGCACTTCTATATAGAATGCCATCAAATGACATCTCATGACCTTGGTAGGGCTTTGCAAGACTTATTATCTCTGATAAATTAATTCTCAGAAAAGTTAATTTCTAGGACAGGAAAAGGTTCACAGCCTGAATTCATTCATTCATTCACTATCTATCTATCTATCTATCTATCTATCTATCTATCTATCTATCTATCTATCTATCTTTGAGGTAAGGGTCTTCTTGTATCCCTGGCTGTTCTAGAACTTACTCTGTAGACCAGGCTGGTCTCAAACTCACAGAGATCTACCTGCCTCTGCCTCCTGAGTGTGCCCCCTCACACCTGTCCAGCCTGAGTTCTTGACTTTCCTAACTCCTTCACACTGGAAGTGGATGGGCAGCTGTGACTCTTTGCCACACTTGCTTCTGCGTAGAAACTTACTGGATGATATCCAGATTAGGAGCTGCCCTCAGGGAGTGATAACCGATGTGTGTGGCGTGGGATGGGGCTGGGGTGGGGAAAGACACGGGGAACTTAAGGATTGCCCTGTCCTTTGATCTTTTTCATTAATTTTGAAGGTTTTCTAGCTGAGTTTGGACTAGGACATGTTAAATCTAATTTGTGCATATGTGGTGCTGTAAGCCAGAGGTTGTGGGGTCTGTTGCTCTCCGCCTTATGTCTGAGACAGGTCTGTCACTGAACCTGGAGCTCGCCATTTGGCCTCAAGGACTAGCCAGTGAACTCTAGAGTTGCATGTCTCTACCATACCAGTGCTGGGGTTCCAACGTGTGCTGCACACCTGGCTTTGAATCTAGTTTTTATGTTAGAATAGTGACCTCAGTAAGTTGAGCCAAGTATGTGGATGTAGAGTGTTGGCATCGGGCTGTCTAGGATTGAAACTTCACATTTCTACTCCTTTCAAACCTGTAATGGAAGCCAAGGAATACTTTTTTTTTTTTTTTTTTTTTTGAGACAGATTTCTCTGTGTAGCCCTGGCTGTCCTGTAACTCGCTCTGTATACCAGGTTGCCCTTGAACTCAGATCCACCTGCCTCTGCCTCCCAAGTGCTGGGACTAAAGGCGTGTGTAACCACGTCCAGCCCAAACAGTTCTTATACTGGAATATCATAACTCTGTCAGCCACTCCCCCAGATGTGACATGGCTCTAATTCAACTGTGGGCATGGAGATCCTAGAGCCCCTTCCTTACCTTGTTGCAGTTTGCTGGGAAAAGTAGCAAAGGGCATTAAAAACTCCGGAGCCAGTTACAAACATCCAAAGCCAGTGTGTTGATAAATCTCAGTGGCTCCCTGTGCATGCTGAGATGTGCCGTAAAGCGAGTTCAGGGATATTCAGTAAGTGAAACACCTGGTGTGCCACTCAGAATGCCTGCACAATTGAGATACGAGTGGTCTGTCCTGTATTAACTCCCTGGCTTCCGTGTACTTTTAGTCTTGAAATGTGAGCCTTTTAACTGAGTACTCCAAATCAGAAAAATTTGGATTTAAAAGCTAAAATAAGGTTCTGTCTGTCTGTCTGTCTGTCTGTCTATCTATCTATCTATCTATCTATCTATATTGGCATATAAGTATGTATTAAGGTTAGTTTTTTTTTTTAATGTATGAGTGTTTTGCCTGTCTGCATGTATGTGCATCACATGTGTGTCTAGTGCCCTTGGAGGTCAGAAGAAGATGAAGGATAGTAGTGAGCTGCCATGTGGGTTCTGCGAACTGAATCCTGGTCCTCTACAAGAACAATAAGTGCTCTTAACCTGAGCCCACTTCTCCAGCCCCTTCTGTATAAACTTATCTAATTCATTACGTCTTCATTAGCTTCTGGTGGGAGAGGGGTGGATGGGGAAACCCCTGGTGTCCTTTACAAGCTTAAAGGTAAGATGGTTTGTTTGTGTGAAGACAGGCTCTTGTGTGTAGCTTTGGCTGGCTGGAACTTAGGGCAGTGTTTCTGCCTCAGCCTGCCAAAGGCATAAGCAGGGCAGGCTGAGAGTCTTCAAGAGTTTTCCTTCTTCCTTTATAGGAGTTCTTTTCAAAGAAGTCAGACTGTTCTCTATTCATGTTTGGCTCCCATAATAAGAAGAGGCCGAATAATCTAGTTATAGGTGAGTATCATATGCTTTGTTGTTGTTGTTGTTTGAGACAAGGTCTCATTATGTAGCTCTGACTGGCCTAGAACTCACAGAGATCCCCTTCCCCTGGGTGCTGGAATTAATGGCATGTGCCACAACTCTTAATGGTTTTACCCATAGAGTCAGCTCTGTGACTCGGTTAGCTGATGTTTTCAGGGTTTACAGTCAACCAGTGAGTCAACCAGTGAGTAGTTTCTGTTGCTGCTTTAACCTCGTGACACTGGATAAAATATTTTGGACTGGAGTCTACCTCTGGTAGAGCCCTTGCCCAGCTTTTTGAAGGCTAGGTTTGGGATCCCAGCATTACCACAGAAACTTCCTTTCCACCAGTGACATCAGTATTGCCCTCCAGCCCCGGGAAGTGAGAAAGAGTGTGAACTAGTTCTTGGTTAGTAATCTTAGAACACTATTGCTAACATCTTTGGAGAGCAGTTCTGGCTTTTAAACAGGAGGTGTGGGTTCCTGGTGCTCTGTTTATTATTTACGTATTTTATGTGTATGTTTGTAAACCACATGGAGTTATGGACAGTCATGACATGGGTGCTGGGAACCAAACTCAGATCCTCTGGAAGAGCAGGAAGTGCTGTTACTTACTGAGCCATCTCTCCAGCCCTGATATGTGGAGTTTCTATCTAACATGCTCAGTCATAGGCAACCCCTTTACCATCTGTGGTCTTCATACAGCTTGTTTTTTGAGGGTGGATGTATTGTTAAGGTTTCATCCCAAGCCTGATGTATGCTGAATATTCCTGGTATTGCTGAGCTGCACCTCTTTTTAATTTATTTAATTACTTTTTTTTTTTTTTTTAGTAGTCTTTCTATTTACCCCTAGGCTGACCTGGGTCTTGCTATATAGCCCAGGTTGGTCTTGAGCTCCGTCCTCTTGTCTCCCCAGTGCTGGAATTGTAGGTGCTCACTGCTGCACCCAGCTCCCCATTCATTCCATAAAGAAAAGGCGCCGGACTCAGGGCGGTGCAATAGAGGTTGTCGAGTCTTCCTCTTGTCTCCCCAGTGCTGGAATTGTAGGTGCTCACTGCTGCACCCAGCTCCCCATTCATTCCATAAAGTAAAGGAGCTAGGCTCAGCGTGAGAGTGTAGAGTTTTTCCATGACTAATAGCCTAACCACGCAACTAAGTAGATGTCCGAGTCTAAGAAGGGAGTGTGAGTTTGGAGAGACAGAGAAGACACAGATCATTTGGAGCATATAGGTAACATAAGGTGGCTATTGGGGAAATCTATGTGCTTAAAAATGCATTTCCTTTCAGGTCGTATGTATGACTACCATGTGCTGGATATGATTGAACTAGGTATTGAGAAATTTGTGTCTCTAAAAGATATTAAGGTAAGTTATTGATCATAAAACTAAATAGCCTTTTAATAATGTTCTTGGCCAATACTGGTACCTTGTGGTAAAGAAGTACTGATAGAATTTTATAGAAAAAGAACCTCATGCAGAAAAAGTTTTACCTTTATTTTAAAAAGAGGAATGTAGGTCAGGAGGTGGTGGTACACGCCTTTAGTCCTGGCAATCAGGTGGATCTCTGTGAATTCCAGGGAGAAACCCTGTCTCAAAAAAACAAAAGCAAACAAACAAACAAACCAACCACAAAAAACCAACCACAAAGGAGGAATGTATTTATAACATGTAGTACATGTGGATCTTATAGAAGCTAAACTTCAGAGAGCGATGACCGTTCTGGTTAGGCCTGTGGAGTAAATCTGTCTGTCCTAAGTGATAACAACATTTACAGACACCCAGAAGTTTTCCAGTTGAGTGCTGTTCTACAGCCAGAAAGCTCCGGCTGCCACTGTATTGTTTTGTCTCTTAGCTATTAGAATTACTTAGAATTGCTAGCATAACCCCTCCTCAGGAACCTGCAGTGTACCTGCTGTGTTTGAGTGGGATTGGCCAAAAGAGCCTGAGAAGGCAGGGAGTGTCTCACTTCAGATTGTCCCATCAATACACGTGGATCTTAGAGGTGTGAGATCAAGGCAGTGTCCCCTGTCTGGTGGTGTCTTTGTTTTTTAGACAGGGCTCACTATGGGCTTTGGCTGTCTGGAACTTTCTATGTAGACCAGGTTGGTCTTGAACTCAGAGATTGGCCTGGGATTCAAGCATTCATCACCACACCAAGCCCAGTTTTCCGTTTAGATTTGGTGATTGAAACCCAAATTTATTATTTATTTATTTATTTATTTATTATGTATATAATTTCCTGTCTGTATGTATTCCTGCAGGCCAGAAGAGGGCACCAGATCTCATTACAGATGGTTGTGAGCCAGCATGTGGTTGCTGGGAATTGAACTCAGGACCTCTGGCAGAGCAGCCAGTGCTCTTAACTGCTGAGCCATCTCTCCAGCCCGAAACCCAAATTTAATTGTTTAACCTTAGAGTCATGTATATGGTAGATAAAAACCAAGGTTGGAGTTTAAGAGTTTAGAGAGAAAGAAGATTGTTTGTAATGAAGGTTGTACACCTTAGTGGGTTTTGTGTGTTGCTTTGATGTAGGGTTTGAAATCACCCCGGCTGGCCGCAGACTTGCTGAGTAACCAAGGCTGAGCTTGAGCTTCTGATCTGCCTGCTTCCACGTTCCCCAAGTGCTGGGACTGCAGGCGTGCTCCACTGGGTCCAGCTGAGCTGGTGGAGCTTAGGCTTGTGTATGGTTAAATTGTGGTAAATGGACATATTGCTCATTTCCTTAGCTCTCCTCTAAAAAGGGGACAGACCTTGATTTAATAGAATAATTAAACTAAATATCCTTCTCCTGTG
The DNA here is from genome assembly GCF_004664715.2 of Peromyscus leucopus. Taxonomy (NCBI): domain Eukaryota; kingdom Metazoa; phylum Chordata; class Mammalia; order Rodentia; family Cricetidae; genus Peromyscus; species Peromyscus leucopus. The sequence continues at coordinate 8,891,356 of NC_051085.1, forward strand.
GCTTTGAAAAAAGGCTTTTGACAGTCAGTTCCCTGTGTAGTCAGTAACTCCAGTTTCCTTAGGTTCAGAGTCAAACAGTGACCTCATAATTGGACCTGTAGGTTTAAGACATGTCTTGCCATTTATGAGATGTTTGTGATTTATCAAATCAGTGGTTTTCTTGATCCTCACTTGTGGATGTAACAATAATAAGTGAGGTAGTATGTGTAAAAATGTTGATTATTTTAACACATATTGGCTATCTTAAAAATTGTCATATAAATTCTTTAGATTTTGGAAATTGTATAATTATGGTGCTTTTTTTTTTTCTTTTTTCCTTTTTAATCTCATAGACTAGTAAGTGCCCTGAGGGAACAAAACCCATGTTGATTTTTGCTGGTGATGATTTTGATGTAACAGAAGACTATAGAAGATTAAAAAATCTTCTTATTGGTGAGTATTATTGGAACTCATATCATTAACAATTGCAGCTGCTTTTGAGACCTACCTTTTCTGTAAGATTACTTTTTCACATTCCTTCCTTCACCAAACTGTACAGTTTTCCTATCTTTTCTCATATCTCTTCTTTTTGTCCCACTGAGCTTAATAAGGGTTTCGTTCATAAGCTTAGGTAGTGGTGGTGGGAGGTTGACAGGAACACAGGCAAGTTACCAGTGGCTGTAGCTACACCCCAGCAACAGTTCACTGCCTGTAGTTCTGTGAGGATTTGAACCTGGGTCCTCCGGAAGAACAGCCAGTGCTCTTATCCACCGAGCCATCTCTCCAGCCCTTTTCTTTCCATGTGTGCACGCGTCTGTGTCTCTTTTGAAATGGGCTTTGTAGCCCAGGCTGGCACCAGTATGCAGCAGTTCTTTTACTGCACCTTCTTTTCTGGGGCAGGGGGTTGAGATGGGGTTTCACTGTTTAGCTCTGGCTGTCCTGGAACTCGCTTTGTAGACCAGACTGGCCTGGAATGTGAGAGATCCGCCTGGCTCTGCCTCCTGAGTGCTGGGATCAAAAGCGTGCGCCACCACCGCCTGGTTTACCTGTGCCTTCTAAGTACTGGGCTTACACAGAATTATAAATGTGTGCCCCACACCAAGGCCGACTAGATTTCATAAACCCTAATTTCTCATTATCTTGTACTTCCACTAGATGGCATGAAAAGACTCCCTAATGTAGTGATAAGGAAGGGCATTGAGTGGAAAAGAAATCCGGGACAGAAGCAGAGAGGTGGAAGATGATTGCAGAGAAGTGTTGTTGCTCGTGGGGAGTTAGGTTTTCAGTGTAAATGCGTCAGCCCACTGCTCTGTATGTTCTGTTCAAATGAAGCACAGTGACAGCAGCCCTGTGCTTTGGAGAGTGTCATCACACGATCTCACAGGGTGTGAACTCCACATCTACAGAAGTGGCTGGACACCACTGGGTCAGTAGGGACAGGCTAATAGAGGACCGTCTCCTCCTGCAGAGCCCTTTTCTGGTCTCTTAACCGGCACAGTGAATCTACTGGGGGTGAAGCCAGGGCCTTATATATGCCAGGCAAGCCTTCTGTTCATTGGATTATATCCCAACCTATACAGTTCCTTTTTTGGAAAAGCAACATTTATTATTGTATATATGATGTGTATGTGGGTGTGCATGTGTGTGGAGGTCAAAGGATAACTTTGTGGCATTGACTCTCATTTTCACATTTACGTGGGTGCTGGGGATCGAACTTGGATCTCCAGGCTTGCATAACAAGTGCACCTACTCACTGAGCCATCTTATGTCCCGAGGACTGCATTTCTCACGGGAAGCCCAGTAAACAATAGCACTGTTCAGGTTCTGTCTGTCCTGATTTTTATGGCTGTTTTTTTATGTTACTGTTCCTACTATATGAGGATGATATAACAAGGGGAGATGTATTTTGGTGCATGCATTGGGCACTCAGGAGGTGGAGTCAGGTTCAGAGAGTTCAGAGTCATCCACATCGTGAGAAGTTTGAGGCCAGACTAACATTACTGTTAACACGTCTCCAAACAAACTGAAGTAGGCTGGGGCCAGTGCAGGGGCCTGTGCTGTGTGTGGGTCTAGTCCAGTGCTGCAGAGGGAGACACAGGCACACTCGGGGGCTGCTGCCGGCCAGCCTAGCCTAGTCCCCGGGGTCTGCTCCAGGGAAACAGCACTGGGGATTGACATCTGGCCTCAGTGACCGTCTGCTCATGTCCCCACATATCCCTGCTCACGTGTGCGCGTGCGTGCGCGCGGGGACACACACACACACACACACACACACACACACACACACACGTTAACACTTTGTAACTGAAATTCTTTTTTAATTTTTATTTGTTTGTTTGTTTGGTTGGTTTTTTTGAGACAGGGTTTCTCTGTAGTTTTGGTGCCTGTCCTGGATCTCGCTCTGTAGACCAGGCTGGCCTTGAACTCACAGAGATCCACCTGCCTCTGCTTCCCGAGTGCTGGGATTAAAGGTGTGTGCGACCACTGCCTGGCTTATTTTTATTTTATATGTGTTGGTATTTTGCCTGCATGTATGTTTGTGTGAGAGTGTCAGATCCCCTGAAACAGACAGTTGTGAACTGCCATGTGGTTGCTGGGAACTGAACCTCTGGAAGAACAGCCAATGCTGAGTCATCTCTCCAGCCCCTGTAACTGAATATTGAAATTGCCCTCGCTCCCTCCCTCCCTCCCTCCTTCCTTCCTCCTCCTCCCTCCTCCTCTCTCCTCCTCCTCCGGTTTGTAGTGGGTAGCTGTTCTAGCTGTGATTTTGAAGCACTGCCCCTAGTGAGGTAGCAGGTAACTGTTACACCTGCCTATGACCTTGAACTACATGCCCACTCTCTAATAACTTCCTTCTCTAATAAATTCCTTTGCCCTTTAAGCAGACTCTATGGATTGCAAGCAATATCAGGACCCAATAGGGTTTTTCTGTGTAGCCCTGGCTGGCCTGGAACTTGCTGTGTAGACCAGGCTGGCCTTGAAATCACAGAGATCCGCCTGTCTTTACTTCTCAAGTGCTGGGATTAAAGGCGTGCGCCACCACTGCCCGGCTATAGTTTTCTTTCTTAACAACTGAATATGTGCTTTCAGATTTCTTCAGAGGCCCCACAGTATCAAATGTCCGACTGGCTGGGTTAGAATATGTTCTGCACTTCACTGCACTTAACGGGAAGGTTTACTTTCGAAGCTATAAGTAAGTACATTTCCAGGTGTTTTTCAAAATCCTCAAGGGTAACGTTTTATTCTAACTCAAAGTTGGTTCCCGCCCATTGGCCTGGAGAAACTGCAGATAGCCGTGGCAGGAGCTGTGCCCTGGCCTGTCTGAGGAACGCACTTCTCCAGGGCCCTGGTCATCTCTCACCAGCCTGGTGTATGTAGTAACCCCCGTCCTAGATTTCTGTGCTGTCTCATTATTGTTCTTGACTGGATTTAGAACAAGCCACAGTCAAGCCAGACAAAGAGTTTTTAAAATTCGGATTTGAAAGAAAGCTACAGCATAAAGCAGGGCAAGGACCAGTGACTGACCACTGATTTCCCCTCTAGCCTAGGTTTCTACCATAACCCCAGCACCATATAGTATGAGTGTAGATCCCAGCAACAGGTTGCTTTGTTTGGTTTGAGTTTTCCAAACAGTATCTGTTGATGTAGCTCCAGGCTAGCCTTGAACTCATTGTGCAGCCCAGGGAGGCCTCAGACTTGGAGTCCTCCTGCCTCGACTTCTTAAGTGCCAGCATTACAGGCCAAGACCACTACTCGCGGCCAGATTCCTTTTTCACTGATAGAGATACCAACGTGCTACAATTACTCAGGGTTAGGTTAGCATCCCTTTTATTCCTTTAAAAAAACAGAAGGTCCAGATGAACCTGAAGTGTTTACCTGTTCTTGTCACTCAGTCCTGGGCGCCAGCGGTATAAAGGTTTATTGAGGGACTGCTGGGTGGGAGTAGTCCTCCTTAGCAGCGGCTTTCCTCATGGCCTCTGTCACTCTGTTCTTCTCACTTCCACTGTGATGACAGAAGAGGGTCGCTTGACCTCTGGCCTCCTCCACGTGCACACGCATGTGCTCTTGCACACATGTACATGCATCGGACTTAAGAGCAAGGGCACGCCATACGTCATGGCAGCACACCTTTAATCCAGCATTTGGAAGGCAGAGGCACGTCAGTCTACCAGATTGCTGAAGCCACTTTTAGATTTAGCCTGGCAGTCATTCATAGTACAATGTTTTAATTTTAAAGTCAGGACCCTAGTATAAACTTCATTTTTCATTTTGGGAACAAAGTTTCTTGTAGCCCAGGCTAGCTTTTAGCCCATCTGGCTCTAAATTTCTGACCTCTGGCTTCCATCTCACGTCCTGAAGTTAGAGGATGTCTTGTGGCTGTGCTGCTGGGTCCCTGCTGCCTCGGTGCCAAGTGTCGTAGCTGTTAGTGTTCGCACTGTGCTCCTTAATGAATGAGGGCAGCTCTGCCCGTGAGTTAGCAGATGTTTGGGTTGTTTTTGACACAGGCTCTCAGTGTGCTTTGCCAGTGGACTCGAGTACTCAGTAGGTAGCCCAGGCTAGCCTCAAATTGTGATCTTCCTTGCCTCTGCCTCCTGACTGTTGTGATCCCAGCTGGAATGTGAAATTATATTGCTACAACCTGTGTGATGCCTTTCTGTTTATGGTCAGTCCTAGTGTTACTGGCTTCTTCTGTACATCTGTAGTAATTTATTGCCGTGGGTGAGCGTCATTTGCTTTCCTTTGTCAGTTTTGTTCAGCGTATGGTCAGAACCACTAAAGTGATGCGGTTTGGTTTTGTTTTTTAAGATACAGTGTCCCTCTGTGCTGTACTTGAACTTGTAGTGATCCTCCTGCTTCATTCAGTTTCCCAAGTACCAAGAATTACAGAGACAGGCTCCCAGGACCAGCCTGATAAAGAGTCCCAAATGCCACATACACCTGTGCTGGAGTATTGGTTAGGCTGTATGCAGAGAAATATGCCAAACAGGAAGTGTTACGTTTACCTTAAAAAGCAAACACAGCCTTCCAGTAAGAGAGATTACACAATGAAAACAGCGTAGTGTCAGCTAGGTTAAGGGGGAGAGACCGTTTGCAGAGTGGCACTGTAGCTTAATTCATGCTTCAGTTGTTTTGACACACCCTTGCTTTGTAGCCCAGGCTGGCCTCAAGCTTCAGCCTTACCTTCCTAGGGATGGGATGACAGGCACATGTCACTGTCCTAGCATCCACTTGCTCTTTCTTTCCGGGGAGGCCTGAGACAAGGTCTCTCTGTGTAGCCCTGGTTGTCTTGGAACTCTTCGCCAGGCTGGCCTTGAACCCAGATCCACCTGCCTGTGCGTCCTGAGTGCTGGATTAAAGGTGTGTGCTACCGTACCTGGCTCGTTTTATTTTTCTGTGTTTCTATAGCACTGTTGTTGAACCCTCTGCTCTTCATGTGTCTCATTGAATTGAGGGAGGGGATTCCTTGATACATGTCTGCCCCTGCGAGTCTTGCTGTGACCAGCAGCTGCTCCCCAGAGTGCACTGTCTCGGTTGGCTATCTGCAGGTGTACCCAGCTAAGAGCTCCTGAAGTAGGCGCTGCGCACACACACACACACACACACACACACACACACACACACACACACACACACACACACACACACACACACCAGCTGCCTGCTGTCCTCTCTGGAGCCTTCCCTAATTGTTCTTCCTTGCATTTTTTTTTTTTTTTTTTTTTTTTTTTTTTTCTGTTCCTTCTCATTAGCGGTGTTGTCTCTTGCCACCATGACAGCTTTTTGTGCAACACTAATCAGTTAATACCTCCCTGCCCCCCCTTCCCCCACGTATTTTTACCTGTGGGAACATAACTGCTCTATCAAATGTGGTTGCCAAATATAATGTTCAGATTTTGGGTTGGTGGTTTTTTGTTTTTGATTGTTGTTTTATTGAGACAGTTTCACATTGCCCAGAGTGAAGTCGCTGTGTAGCATAGAATGGCCTTTAACTGGTCCTCAGGCCTCCAGTTCCCAAGTGCTGGGATGACACTTGGCTACTCTTCGGGTCTTTCGGCTCTTCTTAGGACAGGACTCATAAAACAATTGGGGGTGAGGCCGGTTGTGGACTTGAGAGTAAAAGAGAGATTTTTCATGACTGGGAAGTGGGTGCCCATCAGGAATGCACAAGACAGTGAATCCCATTACTTTGTGTTACTGATAATAGAATAATTGAAGGCCTCCTCTTGTCTGGTCACCAGCTCCTCACTCTTCCTTTCTCTCCTGTTGTCCAGATATATCTAGTTCTGGAGTTATTTGGACATAGAATGTTGAAAAGTTGTAATTTTGTTTTATTAGAATTTTTAGATTTACTACAAGCTACAGAAGTCATTAATGTGCTGTAGGGAAAAGTTGATTTTGAATGGGTTGACTTAACTCATATAATGTTAGAGATAGGAATTTGTTAATCCTTTCAACATATCGTTTCTTTTCCTTCCTTCCTCCCTCCCTTCTCCCTCCCTCCCTTCCTTTCCATTTTTCCTCCTTCCTTCCTTCCTTCCTTCCTTCCTTCCTTCCTTCCTTCCTTCTTCCTTCCTTCCTTCCTTCCTTCCTTCCTTCCTTCCTTCTTTCTTTCTTTCTTTTTTTTTTTTCTGAGACAGGGTCTCACTATGTAGCCCTAGCTGTCCTGGAACTCAATATGTAGACCAGGCTGGCCTAGAACTCAGAGATCCACCTGCCTCTGCCTCCCAAGGGCTGGGATCAAAGGTGTGCTTCACTAAGCCCCACCAAGCATACTGTTTCTAAAGCCCGGTTAGAACTACTATTTTGGTGCTAGGTGTCAGACTTAGGGTCTTGTGCAAACATTCATGTGCTCTGCCACTGAATTATCTGAAAATAATTTTTATACTTGTTGTTTCCCAGCATTTTTAAAATGATTTTTAAAAACTAACCAAAGGATGCACTTGGTATGAATGCCTAAAGTGTATAAGAAGAGGCTTGGCCTTTGCAATTATAACTGTTGCTATCTGAAACTACAAAACACTTTCAGAAAAGGTATTTCAGAGGAGGACTTTAAAAAATAAACTGAGCAGCCTTCCCCTATTCCTAAAGGCTGCTGTTGAAGAAGTCTGGTTGCAGAACCCCACGGATTGAGCTGGAAGAGATGGGACCGTCGATGGACCTGGTTCTCAGGAGGACACACTTAGCATCAGATGACCTTTATAAATTGTCCATGAAAGTGCCCAAGGCTCTCAAGGTACATAACCTGTGATGTGGTGCTGTGTGGATTTCTGTATTCCACTTTTGCCAGGAAGGATTTGTGGCCATAAAAAGATGTATGAAAAAATGAATAAAATAGATAAGTTAGGCTCAGAGCCAGAGGAAGAAAAGAACCTCTTTAGACATAAAAGTAATAAAGAGCTGCAGAAGCCAAGAGTCTGGTTTGGCTTTCTGCCATTTTCAGCAAAACCAGAACAGAGTGGGCATCATGAAGACTGTTACAGCTGTGTTTCTAGAACGATATATATGTTAGATGTGTATTGACTTGTAGCCTAGTGTGCCCTTGAACTCAGGGTTCTTCTGTCTCAGACCCTCAGGTGCTGGATTACAAGCATGCACTACAGGCCCAGCTTTGTGTTGACTTTTAGATTGTTTCACAAACAACTAGATGTGCTAGAAAGATGGCTCAGTGGTTTAAGAGCACTTGCTCCCATTGCAGAGGACCAGGCTTGAGTCCCAGCATCCATCATATCAGTGGCTCACACCACCCGTGGCTTCCTCTGTGGCCTCCATGGACTCCTGCACATACCCACCCCCCCCACACACACACAAATAATAATAATAAAAGAAAAGAAATGTAAGCACCAAGTAGACATCTTAACTCTGGAATGCTATCGGAGATTGAACTGAGAACTCAGTCTTCTGAGGCTAAGCTCGAAAAACCGTGTTGATAGATGACAGTGGTCAGTGTATCTTGATTTTTGCCAGATGACCTGACATTTTACCCAGATGGCAGCATTGTAGGACAAGGGGGAGGGGTAGTGGCTGGCTCTGAATAATGAGAATGTGCATTTTAAAGAAGTCCCGTGATTCCTCGAGAAGAAAGGTGTGTAAAGCTGTGTCATTGAGAATCTTCACAGTGGGAAGTGTTAGAGGTGTGTGGTGTGCTAGATTTCTACCAGTTTTTATATATATAGTAAAAGGCCACTAAAGTTACATATGTATACACCCACATACTTTTCTCTTATTTTATAGCCAAAGAAGAGAAAGAATGTCTCTCAGGATACTTTTGGCACAACTTTTGGAAGGATTCATATGCAGAAGCAAGACCTAAGCAAACTGCAGACCAGGAAAATGAAGGGGCTGAAAAAACGACCTGCAGAGACGGATGCAGAAGAGCAGAGGAAGAAATCAAAGAGAACGAAGAGGAGCTAGTGCCGCCATCTGGCAGGGACCGCTTCTGTGGCCCCTACTAAAGAGAATCGTTCAACTGGAGTCTCTCCAGTTTTCTCCTAGGAATTGGTTGGGTTTTTGGAGGTTTTTGAAGGGGTTGGGGTGTGACAGGCTCTCACACTGTAGCCCAGGCTAGCCTCAGCCTCCCAAGTGCTGCAGTTACAGGCTTGTACCACCATACCTGCCGTATTGTATATTTCTGTAACATAACTTATTACTTAAATTTTTAAAGAATTTGAAATTTGTATGTGTTTGGATCATACTCACCCCAACTTTTCCATTGTAATTGATGTGTGTGTGTCCTCAAGTGTGTGTCACAGTGTGGGTGTGGTCAGAAGACAACCGTGGAGTCCCCTGTGGGGTTGAACTCAGTCACTCTATAGTAGGTAAGTGCCTTTATCCACTGAGCCATCCCGCTGGCCCAGTTTATTACTGATGAACAGTAACACACCACAAGTTTAAAACAGGCTTTTTGACCTGTGCCGTTGGGTCCTAGTGTGACAGCCCTCTCCCTGAATTCTTCTCTTTGATTTTGTGTGAGTGTGAGGGGCCACCACACCTGCTGACCAGGTGGTACTGGATCCAGTGACTTGGGTGATAGAAGTGAGGTGGAGTGGAGTGTGAGTGCATGGGCAGAACTTAAGTGGGGAGGGGGCTTCCCAAGAGAGGGCGTACCACACTGATGAATGATCAGGCTGCCCTCGAACATAGAAGGAGACGGGTGAGTTAGGGACTGGAAATTCTGCTGGTCGTAGTATGGTGTATTCTTAGGAAGTGACTGCCTTGTAGAAGATGCCAATCAGTGACCACTTTGTCCTCAGAGACAACATGGTGCCACTGGGGTCCACTCTTCGTGGTTGGCCTGGTCCTTATTAAAGTGGGGGTTGAGGAAAGCCACACATTACCGAAGTAGGGAACGGCACCATATATTGTTGAGAGAGTGGAGGGTAAGGAAGACAGATATTATTTCTAGTAAGTAACAGGTTGTGGATTGAGACCCAAGAGCTTACCAGCTCTGGCAGATGGCTCTTCTCTCTCCCATGATACTGGGCAAAAGCCCTGGAAAGCGGAAGTGACGAGCTATATGCACACTACTTCAGTGTGAATCCCTGGGAGTGTGTGCTGTATCCAAGTACACATGTGGAACTTGACCTTGAGTTTTACTGTTTTGCTAGAAATCTTACTAATTAGAAGGTTTACCTGAATTAGATTGGCTATGCATGGCTTTGATTCCACCACTAGGGAGGCAGACGCAGGCAGATGCCTGTGAATTTGAGACCAGCTAGGGCTGCACGGTGAGATCCCATCTCAAAAGACAAGCTAGATTCATGGTTTCAAATAGTTCTTTGAAAGTGATTATGTGATCACTGATGCAGTCCTGCGCTGTCTTATTATTTTAACCAAGGGCTTTTTTCTTTTTGTTTGTTTCTTTTTTTTTCTTTTTTTTTTTTTTTTTTTTTTTTTTTTTGAGACTAGGTTTCTCTGTGTAATTTTGGCGCCTTTCCTGGAACTCACAGAGATCCACCTGCCTCTGCCTCCCGAGTGCAGGGATTAAAGGCGTGCACCGCCACTGCCCTGCTAACCCAGGGCTTTGGATGTTGTGCTAGGGCTACATTCCCGCCCACAAAGGAATTTCATGGGGTAGATCTGAGAAGGGTAGAGCTCAGAGCTGGCATGTCAGGTGACAGGCACTTGAGGAACTGGGTGGCCCTTGGGAGCTGAGGGCGCCCGGAACCTGGGTGTTCGTAGACGGAAGAGTAAAGCAGCCCTGGAGACCAGCCCCATCTGTCTGGGAAAGCGAAGACGCTGCTGCTTCCTAGTGGGGTCACCTGTCTCCAAGAACAGCAGCTTTAGGTCCTCAGGTCAGTCCTTGGCAAAGGAGGTGTAGTGTCTGCCCACCCCCGCTGCCTTCAAAGGATTTACTTGTTCTGAGGTTCACTTGCCTCCATGTGCACCACCACACCTGTTTTTATTTATTATTTTTTATTTTTATTTTTTTAAATTATGACTTGGATGTGTGTGAGTGTGCACATGAGTGTGGGTGTCTGTGGAGGCCAGAAGAGAATGTCGGCTCCCCTAGAGCTGTGTTTGTGAGCTGCTGGATATGGATGGGTACTAGTACTAAACACAGTTCCTCTGGAAGAGCAGTTCTTGCTCTAACCATTGAGCCACCTCTCCAGCCCAAGAAGCAATCCTCAGCACCACAGAAGAAAAACAAGCAATTAGGCATGGCAGTTGACAACTAACTCTAAGCCCAGCATCAGAGAAGCAGGGGCTGGCTGTTGACTGCGAGTTTGAGGCCAGCCTGGTCTACACAGCGAGTTCCAGGTCAGCTGGAGTTACAAAATGACCCTGTTTTCAAAACCCAAACAAAGAAGTGTAGGGTTGCGTGTGTGCTTATGTGTACACGTGACGTGAAAGATGCGTGAGTGCACATGTGTCTGCTTACTCAGCTGCGGGTCAGCAGTGCTGGCAAAGCAGATGCTGAGGCTGCGTCGCCCTCTGTGCTTTCTCCTGTGAACCAGAGTTGGAGCCAAGCCCAGGCTGAGGCGCGTGCAGACTCTGGAGTCCCTTTGCATGCCAAGTACTAAAGGTGAGCGTAGAAACGGGTGCCTGTGGAACTGCTGCAGTCAAAATAGCCTTTGAAGGTTCTCACCACCAGCTTGAGTTTATTTCCCCAATCTCTTATGTCTTACTGTTCTATTGCTGTGAAGAGACGCCGTGACCATGGCAACTCCTATAAAGAAAAACATTGAGTGGGCGGCTTACAGTTTCAGAGGTTCAGTCCATTATCATCATGGTGGGACATGGCGGCGTGCAGGCAGGCATGGTGCTGGAGAAGGAGCTGAGGGTCCTACCTTCATCTGAAGGCAACAGGAAGTGAACTGTGACACTGGGCACAGTTTGAGCACAGGAGACCTCAAAATCCACCCCCACAGTGACACACTTCCTTCAACAAGGCCACACCTCCTGATAGTGCCTCTCTCTCTGGGGGCCATTTTCTTTCAAATCACCGAATCCTATATTCCCAGGTCCCCTGTGGTCACTTGGCAGCGATGGTGGGAGACAGCAGGGACATCTCTTTAGATGCCGACTTGCACCGTCACCCCAGCTGGGCCTTTTAGAGCTGTCCTTGAGGTTGTTGCTTTAGACGACAGTAAGAAGTGTTTGCAGTTCCTCCCAGACCTTATTTCTGCCCGTTTCTCATTTCCCTCTTCTAAAGGGATGTTGAGTTTATCCCCAGCACCTTCTCATTGAGGGCCACACCGAGTTAAACAGACTTGAAGGCAGTAATGCTCTGGTGAAATAAAAACTCAGAGACAGAATCACAACGTGGCCCAGGGACCATGTGGGTGTGCTGAACAGTGGGCTGGACAGTGCAGGGAAAGGCGTGCAGGCAGGAGAGACCGCACACCCTCTCATCCTCTGAGAGCAAAGCTAAGACAAACCCAAGAAAAGACAACACAAACCAACTGATGACGTGGTGTGGAGACAGCAGATTACAGTCGACAGCCTTTTCCCAGAAAGCTTATGCTTTTCATCCCAGTGTATCTGGGAGGCTGAGGGGTGAGGATGTCATGAGTTCAAGGCCAGCCTGAGCCACAGAATTGAGACCTTCTCTCAAAAACAAAGGTTGCTGGGGAGATAGCTCAGTCTGGAAAGAATCTAGCAAGCATAAGGACCTGGCTTCAGTCTCCACCCTCGGAAAAGCTGGTCATGCATGTTTATCATTCTAGTCGTGAAGGTGTGTGTTTGTAATCCTAGGGCAGAGGAGGCAGAGGTGAGCACATCCTTGGAGCTCACCGACTAGCCAGCCTAGACTACACAGTGAGCTCCAGGCCCCAGTAGGAGATGCTATCTCAGAAACTGAGGTGGAAGCCAGGTGTGGTGCACACAACTATAATCCCAGCACTTGGTAAGCAGAGCAGAACTCTGAGTTCAAGGCCAACCTGGTCTGTATGGCAAGTTCCAGGACAGCCAGAATGACATAGACCCAGACTCAAAAAGCACAAACTAAGGTGGAGCACTCCTGAGGAGCAATGCCTGGTGGGCCTCTGGCCTCCACACATGCGCACATGCACACATACATGCACATGAGCATATACCCTAAACCCTGCAGCAACAACAAAGTCTCAGAGTGGACAGTAAGTGAAGCTTGGTTTGGTGGTAGATTGTCCAACAACGGGACGCATACACAACAGAGTTTCCACAAGATGACATTGTCTAGCCGTCAACTTAGCCCTTTATTATGGATGTGCGCTGTGCTATTTGCACAAGAAGTTGCCTAACAACATGTTTCAGAACGTGCCCCATTATTAAGCAGCAGAAGACGGTAGGAGTAATATGGCAGGTTTTTTGTTTTGTTTAATCCCAATGTTTAGACACTTGGATCTGTGAGTTTGAGGCCAGCCTGGTCTACATAGAGTTCCAGTACAGCCAGGATACACATAGAAACCGTCTCAACAAAACCAAACAAAGTATATAAAATTTGCATTTTATCCCAGTATTCAGGAGGCCGTGAAAGGGAACTCACTATACTGGGAGCCCTGAGCCAACATGAGCTATATAGTGGGTTTCTGGCCAGCCAGAGCCACAAATAGGCCATTTTCTATGCCACTGCAGCATCTATAGGGCGAGGAAAAGAGAGAGGGACTAGGGGGAGGCTGCTTAGTGGGTATTGCATGAAAGTTAGGAGTTAGTGGGTCTGGTGTGCTCGTCACAGTGTGCTGAGTGTAGCTGGTACACTGCACCTTTGGCAAAGCCAGAAGGTGGGGTTTTCAATGTTTATTATAAAGAAATGGTAACTATTTGAGGAGATAGTTGTGTTTAGGCAGATTTAAACAATACATTGTGTGTGTGTGTGTGTGTGTGTGTGTGTGTATCATGGGCTGGACATAGCTCAGTGGTTAAGAGCACTGGCTGTTCTTCCAGAGGACCCAGGTTCTATTCTCAGCACCCACGTGGCGGCTCATAATCATCTGTAACTCTAGTTTTAGGCTATCCAGTGTCCTCTTCTAGCATCCCTGGGTACCAGGTATGCAAATGGCACACAAACATACATGAAGGGAAAACACCCACAGCATAAAATAATTAAACACCCTATGAATAGTGTAATTTAAGGTTTTATATATCAGTTTAAAATAAGTAAAATTCAAAATCCTTTAGATTTTTACCTAATCTGTCCATTTAAAGATAAAAATGGGGTATAGAGAAATAGCTCAGTGGTTAAGAGCATGGGCCCAGGTTCACTTTCCAACACCCACATAGCCACTCACAACTAACTGTAACTCTAGTTCCCAGGGATCCAATGCCCTCTCTGGCCTCAGAGGCATTGTGGTACACAGACATACATACATGCAGACATATACACATAAAATAAAAGGAAATTTTCCTTTTAAAAAAAGGGGTGAGCCTGTGGTAAAAAAAGGGGTGAGGCTGTGGTTGTAGCTTGTAGTGGTTTGCTTTCCTAGCATATAAGAAGCCCTGAATTTAGTCCTTAGCACCACAAAAATAAAATAATAGCATAATATTATTTTATGCCAATAATAATAATAATAATAATAATAGCATAAAATTAAGTGATAAATGCCAAAGTGTCAATCCTTAGTAGGTATCCTTTAATTTCATCATGTAATCACTAATCAGATACAAGGCTAATTGTATAATTACAGAATTAGAATATATACTAGGAGCTATACATGGTAGTACATATCTATAATTTCATTTCTCAGAAGCTGAAGCAGGAGGATGGTAAATTGAAGGTCAGCCTGAGTTTCAAAGAGAGACTCTCAAAAACCAAAGCAAAAAAAAAAAAAAACCACAAAAAAAACAAAAAACCCAAAAACAACAACAAAAAACCCAAACTAGAATATGTATTACAAGACTAAATTATATCTGATTTTACAATAATTTATAATTATTAGGCAAGCTCAAGAATAATTGGGGCTAGGACTGTGGCTCAGTTAGGTAGAGCACTTGTCTAGTGTACATGAGGCCCTGGGTTCGATCCCAAGCACTGCATAAACCAGGCATGGTAACCAACACTTGTGATTCCAGCACGCAGGTAGCAGAGGCAGGAGGATCAGAGAAGTTTAAAGGCATCCCCTGCTATATGGGGAGTTCAAGGCAAGCCTGCTACGCATGAGACCCTGTCTCCAAAGAGTATTGGAAAAGAGAACAATAATGTAAGAGAAGAAGAGAAAGGAAGACGAGAAGTCATTGCCATGAGACACCTGTAGCTTTTGTTCTTCCGGGATTCCCTCGGTACTTCCCTTAACGTGTCAGTAGCTGTCACAATACTGACCAAGTTCTCATACTGTAGAACTTCAAGGCATATTAACTCAAAGAGTCTTTATTGATTCCTTTTTATGTAAAATGTAGGATTATTAGGATTCTCAGCAAGAGTACCTTACCGACAGATTGTCTGTCACAGCCAGAATTAGGTAAGACACAGGGGCTCCTCAGCCTGTGACCCAGTCACCCCTGGGGAAGATGGTCTAACCTGGCCTCCTTCGGACCCCTGGGGTCATCAATTTATACCAAAAGACAAGTGGGCAGAGGAGTGTCTTTGTGATAAAAATATTCTACAAACATACGGTGGAGAGCTGCACAGCTGTGCATGTGCAGAAACCACTCGTGTGGGCAGTAAAAAGGGCCAGTCCCATTCGGGGTGGGGGGTGAGTCATTGCTCAAGAGTGGAGAGCTGGTTTATGGAAAGCAGCTATTGCCGCTGCTGCTGACTGTGGGCCATCTGCCGTGCCGTCTGCCGTAGCCATCGTCTGCCGTGGCCGTCTGCCGTAGCCATCTGCCGTGGCCGTCTGCCGTGGCCATCATCTGCCGTGGCCATCTGCTGTCTTCTGGGTATAAGCTGTGTTTCCTTTGGTGTGTTTGCTTGTGTTGGGGAACGAACGCTCTAGGAAGGTCTCTGGTTAAATTATTACTGTGTTTCCTGAAGGATGTCATCGGGTCTGTCACCCCTCTTAGGATTATTGGCAGTGGAATGCCTCTTTGGTTTCAGTACCAACCAGAAGTAATCACAATGTTCTTGTATAATAATATTTGGTCTTTAAAAAAGTGTTTAAACACCTTTATTGAGCTATAACTTTCACAGCACACAATTCATGCATTAAAAATGTATGGTTTGGTGATATTTAGTATAGCTGCAGGATTGCCTAACTTTTACCACCATTGGTTTTTTAAGAATGTATTTACTTCTTTTTAAAATTAAAAAAATACTATTTATCCTATATGTATGGATGTTTTGAGTGAGTGTATGTCTGTGCACCACATTTGTGCAGTGGATTTGATGGCCAGAAGAGGGCATGGATCCCCTTGGGCTGGAGTTACGGATGGTTGTGAGTACCATGTGGATGCTGAAATCGAAGAGCAGGCAGTGTTCATCACTGCTGAGCCGTCTCTCTAGCCTCCATAATCAATTCTTACAGCATCATTATAACATTTCCATTACCCTCTTCTCCATTATAGTTTGAATCTGGAATGTCCCAAAGGCTTCTATGTTTGGACACTTGGTCCCAAGCCCATGAGAGGTTGAGTCCCTGTGGAAGGTAAGCCATTGAGGGTGTGTCGTTGAAGGAGCGATTGAGACCCTGACCTTCTCCCCTTTCCTCTTGTGTTTCCTGGGTACCATGAAGTGAACAGATCCCCTCATCGTTTGCTCCACCCAGACCCAAACAAATCCCAAATGACCTGGAACAGAAACATCTGAATAAATTCTTCCCTTTAAATGATTTATCTTTGGTGTTTTGTAACAGCAACAGGAAGTTGACTAACACATCCCTTAATGTATCATCTCCTGGTTTCTCTGAACTAGCCACCCATTAATTACTTTCTAATTTTCCTAATTTTTCTAATTCTAATTTTCCCTGATCTGAATATTTCCATTCGTAGACTATGGTAAAATGTCCGGTCATCTGTGACTTAGCTTCTTTGACTCGGTGTGTATCCTGGTCAGTTTTTTGTCAACCTGACACAGGATACAGTTATCTGGGAAGAGGACTCCCGATTGAGAAATGGCCTCCATCAGATTGTCTGTAGGCAAGTCTGTGGGGCATTTTATTAATTCATGATTGATGTGGGTGGTGCCACCCTTGGGCAGGTGGCTCTGGGTTGTATAAGAAAGGTAACTGAACACGATCCTGGGAGCAAGCCAGTGGGCAGCGTTCCCTCCCCGTCTGTGTCCCAGCTCCTGCCTCTAGGTTCTTGCCCTGACTTTTCTCAGTGATGGAGCGTGACCTGAGAGTTGTAAGATGAAATGAACCCAGCTTTCCTACCCAAGCTGCTTTCGGTCATGGTGTTTATCCCAGCAACAGAAACCAAATGAAACCAGCGTGTTTTCGAGATGCCTCCGTTTTGTACTACGCGGCTTTTAGGGCTAACTCGAATCCCACAGTATGGATGAGCCTCATTTTGTTGACGGGCTTCTGGATTGGTCCATCATTTCCTACTGTGAAAGGTGCACTTCGCTCACTCCTGTGCATGTGTGAGAGGGTTTTAGTTCTCTGGGGTGTATACGGGAGTAGCATGTCAGGGTCGTTTGGCAATCCTGTGTTTGGCCCTTTGCACACCAGTGAACCAGTTTTCTACAGTGACCACGTTAGGTGAGAGTCTCACAGCCGTGTATGAGGCTCTAACTTGTCCACCTGCTCCCCTTGCTATTAGCCCTTTCTAGCAGGTGGAAATGCCTCCCTGTGGTTTGGGTGTTCGTTTCTCTGATGGCTAGTGATGTTAATTTTTACTTCACATGCATATTAACCATTCGTAGATCTCCCATGGAGAATGCTTACTAACAAACTTTTTTTAAAAGGCAAAGTGTCGTGTAGTTTAGATTGGTCTCGGGCCGGCTAGTAGCCAAGGATTAACCTGGACTCTGCTTTGGGCTCCTGAGTGCTGGGGATACAGGCATCCACTCCTTCCCCGGGTCACACTTGGCTTACTTTGGAATTGTGTCTTTTCTCTTTTATTTTAGTTTACTTTTGACGTTTGAGCTTCGGGTCAGGTATTTGGCTGTGGAAGGACACACACATGTATCTAGAGCTTCTTGACAAGTCCAGTGAGAGCTGGTAACTGTGTTTATTGGGATTTGGACATAACCTCTTTGGGCTTCAAGAGCTTGATGGCCTCGGCTGGGATCAAGGCCTTAGCATTATTTGCATCTTCTGGGGGCATTTGTGGGTTGTTGTTGTTGATGATGATGATTTTTTTTTTTTAAGACAGGATCTCATATAGCCCAGACTGGCCTCAGACTCAATATATAGCTGAGGCTGGCTTTGAACTCCAGATTCTCTTGTGTCTACTCCCTAAGTACTGGCAGATGCCTACCACTATGTTGAATCAGACTCTCTCTCTCTCTCTCTTTTATACACACACACACACACACACACACACACACACACATTTTCAAAAGAAAATCTATTAAATAACTCCTCAATTCCCCTTCTCCTAAACTTGATAACACTGTTCCATCTTTGTGTATCTGATTAGCACCTCACATAAGTGGAATTGTGCAGTATTTGTGTGACTGGGTTATTTCACCTTAGTATAATGCCCTCAGGGATCATCTGTATTATACCATGTGTCAGAATTTCCTTCCTTTTTAGGGCCAAATAACATCCCATTGTATGTATTTATCAGATTTATCACAATTTTCTTTATTCATTTATCTACTAATTAATACTTGACTTGTCATTTTTTATTGAAAGATTTATTTATTTTATGTATGAGTGTTCTATCTGTATGTACACCTTTATGCCAGAAGAGGGCATCGGATCCCACTCTAGATGGTGGTAAACCAGGTCCTCTGGAAGAGCAGCCAGTGCTCTTAACCACTGAGCCACCTCGCCAGCCCCAATTTTTTTTTTTTTTCTGGTACTGGAAATTAAACTCAGGGCCTTGTGCTCACTAGATAAGTGCTCCCCCACTAATCTACATCCCTACTTCTATGCCATGGTCAATGCAGCCCTCAAAGTCTGTGTGCTGAAAACCTAATCTTCAGTGTAGCCATGTTGAGACGTGAGCTAGACTGGTGTTATTTGCAGGAGTGGGTTCATTAGGAAGGCTTTCAGATTTAGCTTCCATCTTCGCATCCAAGTGTCCATAGTGGATGCCAATCCTAATAAAAAGAGGAAGAGGACTAAACTAGTGGAGAATGGATTTGTACAGCAGTTATCACCTGGAAGAAAACCTCAAGAGGGAAATAAAAACAGTAGTCTTCATTTGGAAACAAATCCTTTCTGTTTCATTCAGCTTTTAGCCAAGAATATAGCTAAAAAGGTATATCTAATAATAAATAACTTACTTTCATGTCAGTAAGCAATCAGGAAATATAACGAAAGGAAGACATCCAGGGGAAGGGAGTTCCGATCTGTTTTCTGGACTCGGCTGCTAGGGTTTTGGCTCTGGGTAACCCAATACCACTTTCATGCCTGGTCTCCCAGGGCTATTCTTAGCTTCATAAAGTCAGTCCTTGGCTCCTTCAAGTATCCTGGTCATATCTGAAAGTATGACCTCTGTGTCAGGTCTTCATAACATAATCACTGTTGTTAATTGTATCTTTCCAAACTTCTATGAGCTATAAATAGTTCCCCAAGTAAATTTTCTTTTTTTAAAATGTATTTTATTATTTATTTATTTATTTATTTATTTATTTATTTATTTATTTATTTATTTATTTATTATGTATACAGCATGTATGACTGCAGGCCAGAGGAGGGCACCAGATCTAATTACAGATGGCTGTGAGCCACCATGTGGTTGCTGGGAATTGAACTCAGGACCTCTGGAAGAACAGCCAGTGCTCTTAACCTCTGAGCCATCTCTCCAGCCCCCCAAGTAAATTTTCTTAAATGTGCCTTTTCAGCCAGGGTCCAGGGTCCCTTGCCATAGCCAGTGAAGTGAACGCTAGTTTTATTGTACCATCTCATTGCTAAAACTACAGGGAAGTTTTAAATTTGGCCGACAGGAAGCTGCCTCCATGAGACCCATTGAAGATGAGCTAGAATAAGAAAGCAAAAAACTGGTGGTGGCACACGCCCTTAATCCCAGCCCTCGGAGGCGGAGGCACTGGCAGGCAGATCTCTGTGAGTTCGAGACCAGCCTGGTGAGTTCCAGGACAGCCAGACCTACACAGAGAAATCCTGTCTCAAACAAACAAACAAACAAACAAACAATAATCCACAAAAAACCCAAAACAACCCCCCACCATCAACATCCCCCCCAAACAAAACAAAGAGTAAAGAAAAACAAAAAACAAAAACAAACAAAACTAAGCGGGTTGGAGAGAGACGGCTCATTTGTTAAGAGCACTGGCTGCTCTTCCAGAGCATCTGGATTCCATCTGCAGTATACAACTGTCTGTAATTCCAGTTCCAGGAGATCCAATGCCCTCCTCTGGCCCCCCAAGGGTGCTGGACACATGTGGTACACAGACATACATGCAGGCAAAACACCCATACACATAAAATAATAAAATAAAATAAAAAGAAAGAGAGCTGAGCTAGAGAGGTAGTTGAGTGGTTAAGATGACTTGTCCCTGCAGAGGACTTTGATTCCCAGCATCCACATGGTGGCCCACAAACATCTGTAACTCCAGTTCAGGGAATCTGACACTCTCTTCTGGCCTCTGCAGGAACCGGGCATACACATGGCCCACATACATACATCAGGAAAGCACTCATTCACTTGAAATGAAAATAAGTGAATCTAAGAGAACAAGCTTCAGAAATCCAGGAAGGTATTGATAGGCTACCTGGAAGAGCTGAGAAAATGTCAGGTGCTGTATGGAAAAGAAGGCAGGCAAGCTTTACTTATCCAGCTGTGTGCAGCCCTAAATGGGCAGGGGTAGAAGACACTCCAAAAAGTAAGCCAGGTGGTCCTAGTGTGGCCCCCTTAGGCTCATAGGGAGTGGCACTATTAGGAGGTGTGGCTTTGTTAGATTAGGTGGGGCTTGAGCATGTGAGAGTCTGCAAAGCCCACCCCCACGTGACATACTTCTGATGAAGATGTAGCCCGGGGCACCGTGTCTGCTTGCCCACGGCCATGATGATAATGGACTGAACCTCTGAACTGTGAGCGAGCCTCCTCAAACAAATGTTTTCCGCAGGGCGGTGGTGGCGCACGCCTTTAATCCCAGCACTCGGGAGGCAGAGCCAGGTAGATCTCTGTGAGTTCGAGGCCAGCCTGGGCTACCAAGTGAGTTCCAGGAAAGGCGCAAAGCTACACAGAGAAACCCAGTCTCGAAAAAAACTAAAAAAACCCACCACCACCACCACCACCAACAACAACAACCCCAAAACAAAAACAAAACAACAAACAAACAAAAAACCAAATGTTTTCCTTTGTAAGAGTTGCCGTGGTCATGGTGTCTCTCCACAGCAACAGGCACCTTGTCAAAAAAGACTAGCCATCCTACCCTCACGACAAGTCCACAGCCCTCGGAAGCCTCCAGCCCAGCGGTAGGTTTTGATAAACAGTGACTCAGAGGCCCGGGATGCTGTCACTCTGTACGACTTACAAGGCTTGGGAAATGTGCCGTCTGGAGAGAGAAGCACTGTTTGAAACTGAGCTAGCTACCTTGGGGGCCTGAGAACAAGAGACACGTAGAGCTAGAGACCCTGAATTTTTTGTGCCGTAGCTGCAAGCCTAGATACTCTATCCTGGGCGCAGTTGTAGACAGCAGAGGGGGTGGGTACAGCGACCTGCTGAAAAGTGGGCGTGGCCGGAGGCTCCCGGGAAGGGCACCCCCACCCTCAGTGACTGACAGCTGGCCTCAGCAGCTGATGCCAACCTGGCGTTTGAGAGCTCTGAGCTGGAGGTCAGCTGGTGTAGACCTTTGGAAGCCGCTATCTGCGGGAGAGCCCGGGAATTGAAGCCCCAGAGGTCTGCCCGGCACCCCAGCCGCACCCCTCCAGCCGGGTGGTGAATGCAGGAGGGTTGCAAGCGGGAAGACAGGTCCTCAGCCTGCACAGAGCTCAGGACAGCCTTTACATCCCACACGCACTACAACAGTAGCCACCAGGAGGTGTGAGCCGGAGGATTTCAAGAGGGTGAGAAAAGCTTGCCCGGACCACAGACTGCAAAGCTAAGTACGTCCAGCAGAGGGCCCTTGTACCCAAGAAGTGACAGCTCTGGTGGCCATGGAACCCCAGCCTGCACCAGAGGAAAGGCGAGAACGCTCAAGTCCGACTGTCCTTCCCGCTCAAGCATATAAACAGCAGCCTCTAATTTTTGAGAACTTTGGGAAAAAAAGCCTTTTCAACACTTCATCTTCTTCCCTTTAAAAATCTCCCCACCTTTAAAAATTCTTGCACTTTTAGTAATACTTTTACTTTGTTGTATTTAAGAAAATATTTTAATTTTTTATTCCTCTTTATACATTCATCTAATTTGTTGGGCAATGTTTTAATTTTTCTCCCCTTTTTTTGCCCCTATCCAACTATCTCCTTTCTGTCTCACTACTATATTTTAGTAGTATTTTTAAATTTTATCTTGTTGGATTTTTTGTTTTGTTTTTTAATATAAGATTTGTTCATTTTATTTTATGAGTGAATGTTTTGCCTACATGTATGCCCAGTCCCAAATCACAGAGATCACCGCCCTGCCTCGAGTGGGAGAAGAGATGAGACACGAGGTGATTTTTTTTTTTTTTTTTTTTAAGATTTGTTATTTTTTTTATGATGAATGTTTTGACATGAGAGAGAAGAAACAGAAGAGCGCGCATCAGATCCCTTGGGACTGGAGATAGAGCCATGTGGGTGCTGGGAACAGAACCCAGGTCCTCTGCAAGAGCAGCCAGTGCTCTTAACCCCTGAGCCATCTCTCTAGCCCCCTATTTTGTTTTTTCTTTTGAAGGTCTTACATAGACAAGGTGGGCCTCAAACTTGCTCTGTAACTGAAGATGACGCTTATCTTCTCATCTGCCTGCCTCATCTCCCAGAGCTGGGATTACAGGTGTGTGCATCGTGCCCCCTTTATGTGCTGCTGGGGGTTGAACCCAGGGCTTTGAGCATTCTAGGTAGGTAAGCAGTCTACCAACTGAGCTGCGTCCCTGTCATGCTCATTTTTGTTTAAGATTTATTTGTGTGTGTGTGTGTGTGTGTGTGTGCGCGCGCGCGCGCGCGCGCGGCGCGCGCACCACATGCATGACAGTGCCCTTTGAGGCCAGCAGAGGGCATCAGATCCCTGGAGCTGGAGTTACAGACAGCTGTGAATCATCTGATGGCTGTTGGAACCAAATTTAGGTTCTCTGGAAAAGCAGCGAGTGCTCTCAACTGCTGGCCACTGTTCCAGCCCTCTGTTTCTGGTTTTCTGTTTGTTTTGTTCTATGTTTCATTTTCCTTCTTACATTGATTTAATTTTTTTTTTTTTTGGGGGCGGGGTTAGTTTTCACAGGGTTTCTCTGTGTAACCTGGCTGTCCTGGAACTCACTCTTTAGATCAGGTGGCCTCAAAATTTTATTTTTTTTTTTTTTTTTTTTGAGACAGAGTTTCTCTGTGTAGCTTTTAGAGCCTGTTCTGAAACTCATTTTGTAGACCAGGCTGGCCTTGAACTCACAAAGATTCACCTGCCTCTGCCTTCCGAGTGCTTGGGATTAAAGTTGGCCAACACCACCGTCTGGCCTTTTTATTTTGTTTTAAGCTTGTGTATTACTGAGAAATATTTTTGTTTTATTTTTAAAATCTTTTCTGGAGGCTGGAGAGAGGCATAAAATGAGCTGCAGAGTGGTTCAAAGACAGATTTTTTGTTTTTCCAGAGTCTGTGAGAGATGGCCTTAAGAGGTCTGAGAGCACTTGACCCACTCATGTGTGAGTGCTGGGGCAACTGAACTTGTGGTGCCTCTTGGAAGCAACAAGCGCTCTTAATGACTGAGCGCTGTGTCTAGGCCCCACTCTTCTTCTTTACCTTTCCCCCCTCTATTTTCCCTTTTCCTGCCCCCTTCGTTTATTTATTTCCACATTTACCCTAAGTAATCTTAACCTCACGGTGCGTTCTACACTAGCACTCTCATTTTCTACCTCGTGACCATTGGCGATGAATAAACAGGTGTGGGGTTTAAATGAATGGCCCCCTAGGCTCCCGTGGTAAAGTCTTGGGCCTGAGTTGCTGGAATTGTTTGGAGGAGATGTGCCACTGGGCGTGGTCTTTGAGGCATCAAAAGATTCAAGCGGTTTCTAGTGGGTGTCTCTCTCTCCTGCTTACGGGGTGAGCTCTCAGCTGCTCCTGCCTCCATGCCGTGCTCTGCCATCATGGACCTCTTACGCCTCTGGGAGCGTAAGCCCAGTTAAATGCTTCCTTTTCTAAGTTTTCTTCACCGTGCTTTGTCACAGCAATAGACACGTGACTGATGAAAGTCATCAGTCCCGTAGAGTGCATTTCTATAGATGCATCATCTGTGGTTTCATGGCGTTGCTGTTCTAAGACTTGCTGTTTTCTCACTGGGCGGTGCTGGGGATTAGGACCTCACGAGCAGAGGTTGCTCAATAAGAAGATTCCAAAATAAAGCGAGAGATTTGCAAACTAACAGAGGTACGGCTCGCCTCACAGAAACATGAGAACTATGAAAAAGCAAGGCAACGTGACTCCTCTGAAAAGACTGACGCCTCAGCTGCTGAACTCCAAGGCGAGGTGATGGATGAAGACTTGAAAAGTTCACTAGTTACGATGGTCGATGACTTCAGAGAAGATTCAAATAAGCAAATGAGTCCAAGCAAGCTCCTATCGAGGAAAGACAGCACATGAAAGAAAGTCAGGAAAACGGGTGAGAAGATCAGTGATACGAACAAAATGTGGCTAATATGGAAGACAAGTTCAGCAAGGAAATGAAGTTTTTTTTTTTAAAGGTTGAAAGTGGATTTTTTCATATAATAGATTCTGATTAGAGTTTTTGCCTTCTCCAATTCCTCCCAGAGCCTCCTTTTTCCCTACCCATATTTTCCTTTCCATACCTTTCTTTCTCTCCCTCATTAGAACATAAACAGGCATCTAAAATAATCATAATAAAAGATAAAAACAAACCAAATAAGACAAAACTAACAAATAGAAGAAAAAGAGTGAAAAAAATCACAAGAAAGACATATAGACACGTTTGCACACACAAAAATCCCATAAAAACACAAAACTGGAAACCATGATATATATGCAAAAAACCCAGCTCAGCTGAGCATGGTGGTTTGTGCTTTTAATCCCAGCACTTGGGAGGCAGAGGTAGGTGGATCTTTGAGTTTGAGGCCAGCCTGGTCTTCAGAGTGAATTCCAGGAGAGCCTGGGCTTCACAGAGATATAGTGTCTTGAAAAGCCAAAAAAAAAAAAAAAAAAAAAAAAAAAAAAGACAAAGTATTTTGAGACAAAGTATCCTCAAAAAATGCCACTGAATTAACATTAACCTCATGTTAGCCAGTTACTGCTGGGCATGGGCCTTGCCCTTAGGAGTGGTTTGTATACCCAGTGAGACACCGCTGGAGAAAACTGCTTTTTCATTTGTGAGCTGTTCTCAATCAGAGATAGCTTCTGGGTTAGGGGTGGGGACTTGTGTCCACTTCCACTCTGAGTGGACCCCCATCTGACTTGGACCTGTGCAGGCCCTGTGCACGCTGCCGCAGTCTCTGGGAGTTCCTATGTGCTTCAGTCATTCTGTGTTTAGAAGGCCTTGTTTCCTTGGTGTCCTCCATCCCCTCTGGTTCTTACAATCTTTCCACCTCCTCTTCCACAGGGTTCCCTGAGCCCTGAGAGGAGGGATTTGATGAAGACCTCCCATCTAGGACCAAGTGATCCAAGACCTCCCACTCTCTGCACATTGTCCAGCTGTGGATCTCTGATCCACTCCAGGAGGAAGTGTCTCTGATGTTGGAGCAAGGCACTGATCTATGAGTACAGCAGAAGGTCATTAGGAATCATTTTAGTGCTACATTCCTCTAGTGGAACTACTGTTTGGTTTCCCCCAGGTCCCTGGCCTATCTAGTCTCAGGCTCTTGGCTATCCAAGCAGTGTCAGGCATGAGCTCCAGATGTGTAAATCTAATTAATCTTATCACCAAAAACCAGGAGTCAGATATCGGGGTGAAAACATGAAAGATCAGAGAATCAGGGGAGCAGCCACCAGTGGCTTCCTACCTATTCCGTTCCTCTGTCTAAAAAGTCCTCGATCCTCTCTCTGCCCCTCCTTATCATTTCCTGTCTCCTCTCTGGACAGACCTCCAGACCTCTATGGTTAACTAGTGGCTGGCCCTGCTCTCTGACTCCAAGCAAGCTTTATTTGTCAGAACACAAACAAAATATGACACAAGAGGTTCCATCTTGTGGAGAGGGCCTTAAATCCAGTCCGATACTGGTTGGTGACTCGCACAGGTCATGGTTGTAGATCGAAGGGTTTTTGGCTGAGTTGGTGTCTCTCCTTCTCCTTCGGTAGTGTGCAGAGAACCTTCCAGTACCACCAAGAGTAGTCAGCAGGGGTGAAGGCTCTGTGTAGACACCAGCTCAGCTTCTCCATGTTCAATGAGTTGTGTGGCTGTTGTCTTCAGTAATAAGGCCTTATCATCAGTTTGTGGAGAGCAACCAATAGCCTTGGCAATAGCCTGGGTTGTTTGGGGCTTCCCACGGAACAACAACTCGATTAGATGTACCCCATTTCTGGAGCTGGAGTCTTCATTTGGTGATGAGGATGTCCAGCTGGGTCTCTGTTTCCACTGTTATTTGGCAATTAATTCCATTTAGATCACCTACATATATGTGTGTACTTTAGGAAGCCTCTACTGTGTTAGGTTTCCATACGATCCCTCAAATAACCTTAGTGTTGCCTGTCCCTCACGTTCACTCCCCTTCCTCTCCTCCCCCTCCCCATCTCATCCCCCATTTGTTCCTGAGATTGGAGGGATGTTAATCTGAGTATTCCATTGTTGCAACGAGACTTGTTGCAACACCCATCCCATAATTATTTATTATATTAGGGAAATGAAGAGTTTTGAAAAAAGAAAAATAGAAATGTTGGAAATAAAATCAATGAATCAAATACAAAGCAATATAACAAAACCTGCCATCAATAGACTTGACCAGACAGAAGAATACCAGGAATGGAGGACAAAGTTGAGGACATAATATATGTAAACATCAATAAGGAAAAAGTGCATGACCACCGCATCCAAGAATTCTGGGATAAGATCAAGAGATGAGAATTGAGATTAAGTTAAGGCATACAAAAACTACTCAATAAAATATAAAATTATAGCAAAAAAAAATCTCCCAAAGCCAAGGCAGGGACACGGATATCAAAAATCTAACAGGCATTTGGAACCTGAAATAGATGTGATCAGAGGACTTCCTAAGACACATTCTAGTCCACATATCAAATATAAATCAAAGAAACAATGGTAAAAGTCTTAGCTAGGGCATTAAGCCGAGAGAAATAAAAAGGATAAAAATAGGAAGAAGTGAAAGAATTCCTATTTGCAGATAATATGACTGTATACTTAAAAAAAAATCCAGTGACTGACACAGACTTGTGATCTGGCAACTGGGGAAGCTGAGGCAGGAGGATCACGGGCTCTGGGCTTGTTTAGACAGCAGAGTGAGTTCAAGGCCAGCCTTGATCTTTTGAGCCCATATTTTTTTTCTTTTTCTTTTAATTTTTTTATTTAGAAAAAGTTAACTATAAAATTTGAAATAATATTTTGATTTCTTTAGAAAGTAATATTTTGTTTCATCTATGTTTCTCTTTTTTTTCTAACAACCTTTTCCCCCAAGGGGTTGGTGCTATCTATATCCGGGTGCTATCTATATCCGCCGCAGGCCCCGGGTGCGCGTGGGGGCCCTACAGAGTGGAGGTGGGCAGGAGCGGGGTATGCCGTCAGGGACAGTGCCCACGTCCTTGGTGGTGGGGCTGGGAGCGGCATGTGATTCGGCCCAGCAGGAGATGGAGGTAGGTACTGGAGAGAGCAACAGATCCCCTCAGGATGTCCCCTTTTGAGCCCATATTTTAAAACAAAACAACAGCAATCCCTCTGCAAAACAGCCAAAAATCCTTGTGGGTATAGCTCAGCCACAGGGTGTGTGGTGGTTTGAATGAGAAACGTCCCCTGCAGTCTCAGGCGTTTGAACACTTGGTCCCCAGTTGGTGACACTGTGTGTGGAGGGTTAGCTGATGCTGCCTGGCTGGGGGGAGGTCCGTCACTGGGGCAGGTTTTGAGAGTAAAGACCCTCTCCTACTTCCAGCTGGCTTTCTCCGATTCACTCTCGTGGTTAGTGACAAGCTTTCTGCTTCCTGCTCTGGCCGCCAGGTCTGCCCTTCACTGCCATACTTCACCGTCATGATGGACTCTTTTTTTTTTTTTAATTCATCTGTTTTTTTTTTTTTTCCCATTCTGGCCACGGTCTCCCCTTCATCCTCTCCTCTCAGCCCTTCCCCTCCCCCACCCCCCAGTCCCCTCCTCTTTCATCCCTGCACAGGATGGACTCTTATCCCTTTGGAACCATAATCCCAAATAAAGTCTGTCTTCTGTAAGTGTCCTTGGTCATGATGTTTTATCATAGGAACAGAAAAACTAATACAAGGTGTTAGTATGTACAAGATCCTGGGTTCAATCTCAGTATGGAAAAACAGCACATCTGAATGGACTCCTTCACCAGAGCCAAGGAGAAGGATTCAAGATTAAAATACAGAAGAAACCAGTAGCCTTTCTAAATACCAATAATGAACGTACTGAGAAAGAAATTGGGGGTCGGGGGCATCCCATTCACAATAGCATCAAATGAAACCAAATATCTAGGAATACATCCCAACAAAGACATGAACAACCTCTACAGTGGAAACCTACAATGACTGAAGAGTTTGCCAGTCCTCTGGAAGAGCAGCCAGTGCTCTTAGCCAGTGAGCCGTCTCTCTAGCCCCGCCACATAACTTTAGACAAAGTTATCAAAAGCTTTATTGGGAAAAAAAGATAGTGAGTTCAACAAAAATGTATTAGTCGGGGTTCTCTAGAGGGACAGAGAAAGGGGAATGAGACTGTGTGTGTGCGTGGGCATGCAAGAATGTATTAAATCAGCTTTAAAGTAGTAACAAGAGCAGAATCATAATTGAGAGCTGAGAACCGGACAGTTATTCGGTCCTTGAGGCTAAATGCCTCAACAGTCAGAGCAGCCCTGCAATTGCTCTCCCTCACTGAGAGGTGATAACTGGTAGGTAGTTGCTCAGCCCACGAGGCAGGGCATCTCAGTAGTCCCAATCTGGTGCTAGGACCTTGGAGGTTTTCCCTTGAGAGCTACTGGTCTTGAGTTCATGATGGGAGCCTGGGCATGCTGCTTCTGATAGCAGCAAGGAATGCAGTGGCAGCCACAGGGCAAATCAATTTGGCAGCCAAAGAGAAGGCCAGGCAAGCACAGGGCACAAGGGTCTTCCTTCGGGCAAACTGTTTTTATCAGAGCCATTCCCAGAAGGTGCTACGTGCAAATCAGGATGGGTCTCTCCACATCTATCAAAGCAACCAGGAAAGTTCTACAAGTAAGGCTCCTTACTCAGGTGATTCTGATTGGCGGTTGGCTGGCGTTAAACCCAACCACAGTCAAAATGATTCTGGGAAAATCAGGCAGCAGTCTGCAGAAGAATGAAAGCAGATTCATCATTCCCACCCTACAGGAAGGTCAATTCAAAAGGATCAAAGACCTGAATTCGAGACCTGAAACTTTGAAATTCACCGGACAAAATGAGTAAAACAATTGAGACTTAGTCATGAGCAAAGACCTTGAAAAAGACTACAATCGGGAATTATCCTGAGAATCGACAAATGGGATTATGTAAAACTAAAAAACTTTTGCATGGAAAAGGAAATGATCAGCAAGGCGAAGAGACAGAATGGGAAGAAACTTTGCCAACTATTCATTATCCAGATGATCAAAATCTAAAACATGTTAAGAACTAGAATAATTTAATACTAAAAAACCATTCAATCAACAAATGAACTAAGGATCAGTCTCCAAAGAAGAAATACAAACGGCCAACGACTAGTTTAAAAAGTGTGCAACATTCTTATCTACCAAGGAAATGCAAATAAAAACTCTTCTGAGATCCATCTCACCCTAGTCAGACTGGTTGTCATCAAGAAAACAAACAAGGGGACAGAGGGATGGCGCCGTGGTGAAGAGCGTCTACTGCTCTCCCAGAGGACCCGAGTTTAATTGAATTTAATCCCAGCACCCACAGGAGGTGGGTCACAACCACCTGTGTAACTCCAGCTCCGATGCATGTGGTCTCTGTGGGTACTTGCACTCATGTGTACACATGCAATCACACATAACCACACATACACATACTTAAAAATAAATCTTTTTTTTTTTCCAAAAAGGAAACAGAGGGTAACAACCATTAGAATGAGTATATCCTCACTTATACTTGGATACTTAGCATATGTAGTTATATACAAGTATATAAGTATACTTGTATACTTAGAAAAAGAGAATTATTTAGACACAGCTGATAAGAATGTATGTTGGTGCAACCGCTTTAGAAATTCATGTGGCTGGGCGGTGGTGGCGCATGCCTTTAATCCCAGCACTTAGGAGGCAGAGGCAGGCGGATCTCTGTGAGTTTGAGGCCAGCCTGGTCTGCAAAAGGAATTCCAGGGAAAGTTGCAAAGCTACACAGAGAAACCCTGTCTGGAAAAACCAAACCAAACCAACCAACCAAACAAATGAAAAAGTGAAAAGCACAACTACCATATGGCCCATGTGTTACCAGGTTCTTGGGTACCACCTTGTTCATTCTGTGGGTCGGACAAAGAAGGCCCTTTCAGGCAGGAAGTGAAGTGACAGCTGGGGAGTGGGGGCCACTGACAGACTGTGACAACCAGAGGCCTGAGGTCAATGGAGGATCCCTGACAGGAACAGTTATAGATCCCAGGCTAGATGCCAAAACGGTAGTCAGCAGTGAATGCAAGCGGGACTCTTGAGGGTCCCAGGCAGAGTAGCAGTCACAGATGCTGAGGGGAGTGATCAACAGTCACAGATGCTGAGGGCAGTGAGTGATCAACAGTCACAGATGCTGAGGGCAGTGAGTGATCAACAACAGTCACAGATGCTGAGGGCAGTGAGTGATCAACAACAGTCACAGATGCTGAGGGCAGTGAGTGATCAACAACAGTCACAGATGCTGAGGGCAGTGAGTGATCAACAGTCACAGATGCTGAGGGGAGTGCAGTCCAGTTACGACAGAGCAGATGAGTGAACGAGAATGCAGATGGTGTGCCAGTCACAAGACCAAAAACAAAGGGCTATGAACTTTATTAGAATAGATAATTGGAGAAGGCCCAGAGACAGGAATCTGCCTAGGGGCTTTAGGCTGGACTTTTTATAGACTCCTAGCCACCCTCCATGGTACCCTCCCTTGAATAGCCTCCCCCTCCCCCCCCCAGCCATTTGTAGTTGAATCCCCTGGGGCTTGAGGGTGGGAGAGACTTCACCTGTGTTTAGTAAGCTCTCTTTCACTGAACACACCACTAGTCCAAGACTCAAAGTTTAAAACCCACACTATCTGTCCTTCTGATGGCATTTATTCTTTCCCTGTGCTGAGGATTTAACCTGGGGCTTTGCACATGCCAGGCTAGTACTCGACAATGGAGCCACACCTCCAATACGAAGCCGCATTCTTCATTACCCAGTGGTAGTGATATCTTTTTGGGGTGTGTGTGTGTGTGTGTGTGTGTGTGTGTGATTAGTAGGACATGTGTGCTGCAGAGCGTGTGCGGGTCAGAAGATAACTCGTGGAATCCCTTCCTTCCACTGGGCATCTGACTCAGGTTGTCAGGCTGGGTGGCAAGGGCCTTGACCCACAGCGCCATCTCCCCACCTCCCGTGACTTGTGGAGTGTTTGTTTATTCATCCGTGTGTCTTGTCTGACTGTCTGATCCATGACTTCCGGGCCCATTTATCTTCATAGGCAGAGTCCTTAGCATGGTGTCTAGCACGCGAGGGACAATATAGTCTTGAAGAATAAGCGCCAAAGAATGCGGGTCCTTGGCCCTCCTGATGCTATCCACACAAAACCTGTTCTTCCCGTATTCTGGGGTCCAAGTTTAGACAAATGGAGCCATTTTGGTTCAAATGCTCTAGGCCGATGTTGACATTTCTCTTCATAGCTTTTTCTTCCCCAAGATGCTTTGAAATATTTTATGTTTAATGATGTGTGTAGGTATATGGATATGAGTGCATAAGAGCAGGTGTGCACAGAGGCCAGAGGTGTTGGGTTTCCTGCAGTTGGAGTTACCGGCAGGTGAGAGAGCGGTGAGCACTCCCATGTTCTGAGTCATCACTGCAGCCTGTCCGTCCCAGGATCCTGAGCACGATTATAACTCAGCCACGGAGCACTTGCCTAGGACAAGGACCTACCTCAGCTCAGTGCTTAGTTTGGGAACAAAAAGATGAAATATAATTAATATGACGATATCAAATCTTAATTTTTTTTCTTTTTACCCCCCAAAAAACCACTTTATTTAAAGGACAGCCTCTTTCGGTCACTCAAGAAGTGTTCATAGTAAAGAAGACATTAGCACACCTGGAAGCTCACAATCCAGGAAGCAGGCGTATGGCCAGAACCTGGGGGCCAG
Organism: Peromyscus leucopus; assembly: GCF_004664715.2. NCBI lineage: Eukaryota > Metazoa > Chordata > Mammalia > Rodentia > Cricetidae > Peromyscus > Peromyscus leucopus. Next base: position 8,923,364 of record NC_051085.1, read on the forward strand.
CCTGGGCTACACATGGGAAAAACTAGCTCAATGTGTAGATATGCTTGTATACTTATTTTATATACCACAGAAACTGAATCAATTAGATTGGGGAAAGAAAACTCCTTGAGGAATTTCTAATTCCTGTCCAAATCTCACTCAGCAGCTGGAATCCCAGCATTCAGGGGGTAAAAAAACAGGCTGTTCACAGAAAAATTCGGGCTGTCCTTGGTGACAGAGTTAGAGCCAGAGTTCAAAAAGCGCGCTGATGTAGGGGCGGCGGCGGCCAGTGCTTAGTGCCCATAATCCCTGCCTACAGTCGGGAAGGGGCGGGGGAGAGTGCCTGGAGCTTCGGGACAGCCCCTCCCTTATAAAAGGCAAAACAAATAAAACCTCGGCCAGGGCACAATCAAGTTGGCAGGTGAGCAAACCCTAAAGCTCGAGTGAGCTGTTAAGGAGCACCCACCCTAGGACACTGGAGCACCGGTTCCCCCAGCCCCGCCGATTCAGAAATGTCCCGGCCCTTGTCTGCAAGGGCCCGGCTTCCTTGCTCCACAGTTTTCATGGCCAGGGGTGAGAGGGCTTGTGTGGAGTCAGGATGTAACTCCCAGTCTCTGAGTCCTCCAGGGTGTTTCCAGATCCCCCCAGGGGATGGACCTGAGTCTGGAGCATCCTCTGGGCCTCCGGCTCTGCCATGGGAACTGGAGCTTCGGCTGAGCCTGGAGCTTCAGCTGCTGCGGTTGCAGCATCAACGGCCGTCACCGCTGTCGGTTGACCTGGGTAGGCTGCAGCCGCTGGGGCTTGGCTATCCGGCAGGTCCTCTTGGGGACTACAACCAGGCCCGTCACAGGCCTGAGCACCGAGGGGAGAAGCTCCCAGGCTGGGGTTGAATTTGGGAATGGAGCCCACACAGGCTGTACCTGGATACTTGGAATCTCCATCGGCAGAGGCAACAGCAGTAAAGCCACCATGGGAATGGGTTGATCCAACAACCACTTTAGAGTTTCCACTTATTTCTGGCAGTCCTTCTGGAATATTCTGGGGGGGGGTGTCTCCTGATTGTACTTAGCCCGCTGATTCTTGAATAAGATCTGGATCTCATACTCCATCAAATGGATCCTTCGCGCCAGCTCCACCCGTTGCTCCAGGCTCAGATACAAGCACTGATCAAAACATTCCTGAGCTTTTGTTCCTTGTACAGGTGTGTCCTTTCGCTGCTTCTCTGGAGCGCTGGGGTGAACTTGCTGGCCACTGTGTTTATCTAAGGGCACCAGAGGGCCTAGGGAACCTTGGCAACCAGAACTCACTGAGGAACGTGAGGGCACCTGGAGATGGGTACACTGGGCGCATTTCCGGTGTTGGGAGACCTGGGCACATCAGGGCACCTGGATGGATTCCGGGACTTGTTTTCATTGATGGTCCTGACAAGCGGGGACCTAGGTAGCTTTCAGAATCTGGCTGCCGTTGAAGACTTAATTGCTCTAGGAGACTTGGAGACTTTTGGAGACATAGTTTCTGTGCAGGGTCTTGAGGCATTTGTAAACCTGTTAACATGTTGGCGTATGAGGTATTTGGAAATTTGGATGTAGCGGGAGAGGGCTTGGGGGATTTGGGGGCCTAAGTTTCTTGGATTGGCCGGATCTGCTGGGAGACCTCCAGGCATCGGTGGACTCAGAAGTATATTGGGGTGTGACCCTACTGGAGTATCTTCCTGAACCGGAGAACCAGGAAACCAGTAGGTTGTTGCACCTTGCCCGGACCCCCCCATCTGTTTCTCAAATATTAAATTTATGGGGCCTTTCTGGGTATTCAATGTATGGACTAGTTGACCTTGCTAGGGCATGTACTCCAAAATGCCCACAGGATAGACCAAGGGCAGAAAGCAGTTTCTCTAGGGCATTTCAAGAAAAACCTGAGAAACAAAACAAAACAAAAACCCGTGCCAGGAAGCCTGGGCCAGGCTGAGGCGGGTAGCTGTTTATTGGCCAGGTGGATCAAGCCATCTGCACCAGGAGCGCTGGAGAGACTTCAGGGCAGGATGGGTTTTCAGAGCAGGTATACTGTGCCAGTCTGTAAACGAGACAGAAAGCAGCCTGTTGTTTCCCATTTCAGCCTCAGGCGGGGTACCCCACCCTGCAGTGGGAGTGGAAGGCCGCTCCTGCAGCTCTGGTAGCCTCTTGCCTACTGTCCCTACAGCAGTGGGAGGATCCAGCTCCCCCTGAGAGAGCCGCTGTTTGTTGTCTGCTAATTAAAGAAATAAGGCCGTGGCTGCCCGGCTTTGGCTGCCCTCCATGTTCCCCAAGGTGCCTTGCTTTTGGCCTTTGCTTCCTTACCTATCAAAAATCCTTTGCTTGCTAAAATAAACCTTGATTGCTTGTTCCTTAAAAATAAAAGTAAGGGCTGGAGAGATGGCTCAGTGGAGAGAGCATTGGCTGCTCTTTCAGAGGACCTGAGTTCAATTCCCAGCACCCACATGGTGGCTCACAACCATCTGTAATGGGATCTGATTGCCCTCTTCTGGCCTGCAGGGACACATGCAGACAGAGCACTCATACCTAAAACAATATATGTCTATATATACACATATAAATAAAAAAAAAAAGCAAGCCAGGCATGTAGTGCACGCCTTTAATCCCAGCACTTGGGAGGCAGAGGCAGGGGGATCTCTATGAGTTTGAGGCTAAAGAACAAGTGTTCTGTAAACATCAGTGAATTCCAATCCATTCAGGCTACACAGTGAGACCCTATCTGAATGAATGAATGAATGAGTGAATGAATGAATGAATGAATGGCTGTCCCTTCCCGCCTTCCAGAGTTGAGACTGGGTTTGTTCACCTGAGTTCTGATTCAGAACTATTTCCTTTTTCTTCCTTTTTTGTCTTTCCTCTCAGATGCTTGGCAGAGTTTGTTCTGGGCCTTTTAAACTCTAATACGATTTTCTTCAAGCTTCAAAGATAAAATAAGGGTAGCCTGATGCCTCAGTGGGTGGGAGTGCTCGCTGAACAGACCTGAGGCTCTGAGACCAGCCCCCGGAACCCACGGTAAGGTGGGGGGAGAGAACCTGTTCCATAAAGTTGTCCTCCACTTGAAAGCCTTGGAACATGTGCCCCTCAGCAACAACCCATTAGTTAATTAATAATAAGTAACAAGTAACAGGCAGCATTTATTTGGCAATCTGAAATAGGTTCCAATGTGCAGGTATGTGAAAAAAAAAAAGAAAAGAAAGAAAGAAACAAAAGTCCAACTAAGGCTTCTTTTATGTTCTCTTTGCTTTTGGGGCTGTGAGGGTTCAAAAACGGAGGCAATCGAGGACTTTCTGCCTACATCCAGGGGAAAGGATGTCACATCTGCCAAGGTCGAGGGTTGAAGTGATGTTCAATGTTCCCCTGCAGCAGGTGCTCACACCCTGGTGGTCACATTCGAGAAGGGGGACACGGAAGCAGTTTCTTCCCCCTGGTTTGTGAAAGAAGGAGCTGAAATAAACCAATCTTGTTTGGACTGCCTTTAAAACCCAAGAAAACCTCAGAGCCAAACAAACAAAACTCAGCCAAGGTGCAGGCAGATGTATTATTTCCTACCAACAGAGGAAGAAGAAAAATAATATTTGTTTGTTTTGGGGTTAAATTCTGTTTTGTTTTCACTTTTGAGACAGGGTCTCACCATGACTTTTGTGGAACTTGCTGTGTAGACCAGGCTGGCCTCCAACTCGGAGAGATTGGCCTGCTTCTGCCTCTGGAGCGCTGGGATCGAAGGTGTGCACCACCAGGGATATGTCTTTGTAAGTGCATATTAGAGACACGCTGACTGTCTCTGGGAGGACACCAGAGGACCAGCAGGCTGGAAATCGTGAAGTGACATGCTGGAGAACGAGGGGTCAGGGACCAGACATGCTTTTCTTTTCTTCTTCTTCCTCTTTCTTTGTTTCTTAGTTTCTTTGTTTCTTTCTTTCTCTTCCTTCCTTCTTTCTCTCTCTCTTTCCCTTCCTTCCTTCCTCCCTCCCTCTCTCCCCCCTCTCTCTCTCTTTCATTTTTTCTGAAACAAAGTCTTGCTATGTTATCTAGCTTGATCTTGAACTTCTGGGTTCAAGCAATTCTGTTTCAGCCTATAGAGTATCTGGGACTGGAGGGTGGGTCCCCTCCTTCTTTCCATTATATTTTTGCATTTTGATTTTTTAAAACCATTTATCTGTTGCATCCTACTCTAATAATTTTTTTTTTTAAAAGATGATTTATGAGCTGGGCCTGGTAGTGCAGCTAGTACAAGTTTGAAGGGGGCCTGGGCTATAAAATGGGTTCAGGGACAGTCTGAGTAATTTAGGGAGACCCTGTCTCAAGTGGAAGACAGAGGACCAGAGGGATGGCTCAGCAGGTAAAGTCGCTTGCCACCAAACTTGACGACCTGAGTCCAATCCCTGGAACCCACACACTGGAAGGAAAGAACCAACTCCTGAGTTTCATTCTCCTACCTCCACACAGGCACTGTGTCATGTGCATGCGTGCGTGCATATGTGTGTGGGGGGGCGGGGTAGAGAATGATAGAGGAATGCCTAATGATGATTGTTGTTGGTTGTTTTTGCTCTTTTCTAGGGGGGCCCACCACCCAGCTCCCAAATAAATCACACATGGAGGCTTATTCTTAATTATGAATGCCTGGCCTTAGCTTGGCTTGTTTCTTGCTGTCTGTCTTTTGCCTCTGGGTTTTTCCTTTTCTATTCCTGTATACCTTCCTTTGTTTCTTACTCCGTGGCTTGCTGTGTAACTGAGTGGCTGACCCCTGATACTCTTCCCTCTCTGGCTCCTAGATCTCTCCGCCCACATTTCTCCCTCTATTTATCCTCTCTGCCTGCCAGCCCCGCCCATCCTTTCTCCTGCCTTGTCATTGGCCGTTCAGCTCTTTATTAGACCATCAGGTGTTCTAGACAGGCACAGAACACAGCTTCACAGAGCTAAACAGATGCCACAGAAACAGAAGTAACACAGCTTAAAACAATATTCTACAACAAATGATCTCTGAGCTTCACACGAATGAGCACACAGACTGGGGAGAGCTAAGACAAAAGGCAACTGTTTGTTTTGGAGACTGCAGGCAGTCTCTTTTTGTCTGTTTTGAGGGGTGTCTCACACTGTAGCGCAGGCTGCTCTGTAACTTACAGCAATCCTCCTGTCCCAGCATAGTGAGTACTGGGATTATAGGTGCCAACCACCATGACTGGCTTTAGATATCATCAATGATCTCCTAATTAAACCTACATAGCAAGCATAAAAAGAACATTATTTTCCAAATTCTTCTCTATGTTTGATTTCCTAATGGTATAAAAATGAACTGTTTTTAAAAAATATTTTTATGTGTATAAGTTTTATATACCTGGATGGTCGGTCTGCTCATCACATGTGTGCAGTGCTCACAGCAGCCAGAAAAGGGTGCCAGATCCCCTGGAACTGGAGTTAAAGATGATTGTGAGCTGCCATGTGGGTGCTCAGAACTGAACTCTGGGACTTTTGCCATCTCTCCAGCCCCCTGAAAACGGACTCATGGTAGTTTGAATAAAAATGGCCACTTTAATCCCATAAAGAGTGGCACCATTAGGAGGTGTGGCCTTGTTGGAGTAGGTGTGTCACTGGGAGGGGGAGGGCTTTGAGGTCTCAGATACTCAAGTGACACCCAGTGTGACTCTCTCTCTTCCTGCTGCCTTCAGATCAGGATGTAGAACTCTCAGCTCCTTCTCCTGCATCATGTATTCCTGCATGCCGCCATATTTCCGGCCACAATGACAACGGACTAAACCTCTGAACCATAAGCCAGGCCCAATTAAATGTTTTCTTTTGTAAGAGTTGCCATGGTCATGGTGTCTCTTCACAGCAATAGAAACCCTAATTAAGACTCTTGAAGCAATTATTAACCTTCTTTCCTGGATCACAGCGAGCAGACTGTCCAGAAGAGAAGGTCTCTAAACTAGAAAAGCAGCTGTGCTACGTGGGAAGGGTCCAACAGAGAACAGAGAAGGTTCAGGAAGGATCGCTGCTGTTTTCCACCATGCTTCAGCTTCTCCACGGTGTTTGCCATTCGTGGGGGAGTTGGTTGTTCCTGGGTAGCTAGGCCTCTCTAAGGATTTCTCCATCTAGTCTGTGCCCACTTCTTGGCTCACCCAATCGTCTCGGCTCCTTCCGGTTGGGAGCTCAAAAACGCCATGCTCACACACACTAGCTGCTGGTGACTTATTTTCTCGCCTGCGGGTGTCTCCCAGTGTAGCAGGAATCTTAAAAGTTCTTATTAATAAAATCAAACCCGGAGCCAGGTATTGGGGGTCAATGCTGGTAGATCAGAGAGACAGAACAAGCCACAGCTATCTCACCTTGCCAGTTCCTCAGCTGGTCCTGTTTCCTCAGACTGGAAGCCTCTGAGTCCTCATCCGGAATGGGTCTCAGCTGAACTACTGCTCAAAAGCCTGAAGCTTAACCAGCCACATGCTTAACCAGCCAAATGCTTCTAGTTTCTGGTCCTCACGCCTTATATATCTTTCTGCTTTCTACCACCACTCCCTGGGATTAAAGGCTGGCTTTCTGGGATTAAAGGCGTGTCACCATGCTTGGCTATTTCCAATGTGGCCTTGAACTCACAGAGATCCAGAGGGATTTCTATCTCTGGAATGCTAGGATTAAAGGTGTGAGTGCCACCATTTTCTAGCCTTTGTATCTAGTGGCTGTCTGTTCTCTGACCCCAGATAAATTTATTAGAATACACAATACCACCACATTTCCTCTCTTTTTGTCTAAAATTAAAGAAAGCTTATAACTAATACAAGAAAAACTATCTTCAATAAGTATATGCAATATACAGTCAAGATTACATTAACAATGTCTAGTCCATTAACATTTGACAGATCCAGACAAAAAAAACTCCATTATATATATTAACAATGTCCAGTCCAGTAACATCTGATAAACACAGACCAAAAAATTTTCATTACTTATCTTATTTAAAACAAGTAGTTCCTTTTAAAAGTAGATTCCATAACCTCCCTTTTATCTTATCATATCCATATCCCAGCCTGTGCTAAATGCCCTTGGGTGGCCTCTTCCCCGGTCTGCAGTCTCTGTCAGGGAGTACAGCTCAGGGGCAGGGTACTTTTGGAGTGTGGGTGAGCCCTGGGTCCCATCACCCAGAAACGGCCCTGCCGGTATCTGCTGGCAGGCGCCCAGGGACATCAAACAGTCTGGAGCGAAGGCGAGCCTCCCCTGCCAAACCCGCTGCTGGCTTTGTTCTCCCCGGCTGCTCACAGAAATGCCACCCACCTGGCCAGCCCACCTGGGATCTCAGTGTCCACCTGGACTCCTTGCCCGCCCTCAGCTCCCCTCTCCCGCCCTCTGTCCGGCAGCTCTCCTTCCTCTTCGTACCCTCCACCCATCTCCCCTCACCCCAGTCTCCCAGCCTTTAGTCCTATCTCTCACTTACAAATAAAGTCTGATCAAACAGCTGCAGAAGTTAAGCAGGGGCTGCCTCTCCACTCCCAGCAAGGCCCCATTCACACTCGACTCACATTTCTTTTGTGGCAGGAAAGACTTTCCATAATCCATTCCCACGGCGCAATTCACACCAGCCCTTTTATTTTATTTTTTCCTTCCTTCCTTCCTTCCTTCCTTCCTTCCTTCCTTCCTTCCTTCCTTCCTTCCTTCTTTCATCTTCCACCCCTCCTTTTCCTCCTCCTCCTTTTTTTTTTTGAGGCAGGGTCTTGCTATGTAGCTCTGGCTGGCCTGTCACTTGCCACAAAGGCTGGCCTCAAACTCACGGAAATCCACTGGCCTCTGTGTCCCAAGTCCTGGGATTACAGGTGTGCACCACCACATCCAAAAAGTAAGCTTGCAACTTCTTCTTCTCTTTTTTTTTTTTTTCCGAGACAGGGTTTCTCTGTGTTGTTTTTGTGCCTGTCCTGGATCTCGCTCTGTAGACCAGGCTGGCCTCGAACTCACAGAGATCCACCTGCCTCTGCCTCCCGAGTGCTGGGATTAAAGGTGTGCACCACCAACATCCGGCTAGCTTGCAGCTTCTTAGTACTCCTTAAGCAGAATATGTTCTTCACAGCTCCCTGCTTTTGTACACCCCATTTTTCAAACTTAATGACCTCCTACTCAGTTGCAGATTACCTGGGACCTCTGTTCTTCCCCAGGCATTCGCTTCAACTACTTCCTCTGTGAACATTGTAGAGACTTTAATTTTTAATCTTTGTCACGACCCAAGAGCAAAGGCTTTATCTTCCTCTTCTTTATAACCCCAGAGCCCTCCCTTTGTAAAATTGGTAGGTGCCCAATACATTGACTGAAGGAAAGATGTACTTAAAGTGTATGATTATTGTGTGTGTGCATACACAAGACACATATGCAGATGTGCATGTGTGGAGGTCAGAGGATGACTCTGTGGAGTCAGCTCTCATCATCCTCCTTTACATGGATTTTAGGGACTGAACTCAGGTTGCTAGGCTTTCACAGTGAGCCATTCACCACTGAGCCATCTGGCCACCCCTGAGATGTGCATTTCTTCTGTACTCTTTCTGTACTCTACTATCTTCAAATATTGTCAACAGAGTTCAGACCAGGCCCACTCCAGCAAAGAAAGCTCTCTTCTTACTGCCTTCCCTGTTTCTTTCACCCTTCTGTCCACCTACCCCCCACCCCCCCAGCCCCCATTCCCCGCCGTTTTTTTTTTTTTTTTGCTCAGTCGGCAGACCTGTGCTATGTGGGCGATGGTATGCATGATAAAAATATCTAAGCCTTTGATTTGATTCTGTTCTTAATTTTCATCCTGGTCTTTGTAGCGTTTAATAAATAAGCATGCATTGTCTCTCTTCGCTGGGCTGCAGTTAGAGCAAGGGGATTTGATTACAGCTCAGAATCGCCTGAGCAAACAGGGGAGGCGGGCTGTCAAAACTGTGCCGGAGGAAAATGCCTCTCAGGGGCTTGGAAGAGACTTGCCGTCCTGATCGTCTGGCTTTGATCTCCAAGGCTCCATTAAACAAGGTATCAGCTTTAACAAGCGTTTGTGTCTGTGCCAAGGATGTAGGCCGAAAGGTCATACTAAGAAAAAAAAAATAACAATAACAACAATAACAACTGCACATTGCTGTCAGGGTCACACAACCCATCTGGAGATGGTTCTCAGCACAGACGGAAGGCAGGACAAGCCATGGTAATGATCTAGAAACAGGTGAGCAGGTAGCCCTCGAGCGCGGTAAGACATGTTCGGTTAAGACATGTTTCCTAGAGTTGCAGCCCCCGTTGACCTGAGGAGAACCCCGCCTTCTGATGCTCCTGTAGCCGTAGATACTACCACCTGGGCAAGCTGGGGACGGTAAGGGTGGGAATCACCACCCGGCGCCCGCCAGCACAAGTGGATCTGGGGGAGCTGTTGGGTTGAGATGCCCAGATTCTTTTTTCCTTTGTTGCGGTACTCGGGATGGAACCCAGCTTTGTACATGCACACTCTGCCACTAATATACCCTGGTCCCGAGAGGGCCGACTGCTGAGCTCTCCCATCTTACTGACACGCACTCATGGCCGCAGGCATTCACCCCTTGCTTTGAGCCTCCTTCCACTTCCGGTTCACCGTTCCACTTCCGGTTCACCGTCCGTTGCAGACTCAAGGGTAATATCGCCTATGACTAGGGTCCGAGGAGACGGCGCAGGACATAGAGTACTGCTGTGCCAGCGTGAGGACCTGATTTCCGATCCCCAGCCCCCGTCTAGAAAGCTGGGTGCTGTGGCATGTGTCTGGAACTCAGTGCTGGGGAGCAGAGGCAGATTCCCTGGGGCTTGCTGGTCAGCCAGTATACTACACACACACACACACACACACACACACACACACACACACGCAGAAAGAGAGAGAGAGAGACTATAAGATTACAATGTACAGCTCTGGTTTAATTTAATAAACCTGGGTTGGAAAATGAAAAAAAAAAATAAGAGCAATATTTTTGAACCCACGAGTGGTGGTTGGAATAGCGATGGCCCCCATGGGCTCATAGATTTGAATGCTTGGTCATTCGGGAGGTGGCACTACTTGACAGGGATTAGGAGGTGTGGCCTTGTTGGAGGAAATAGGTCGGAGGGGGGGAGGGGGAGGGGGGCGGCTTTGGGTTTCAGAAGCCCAAGCCAGGGCCCAGTGGCTCTCTCTTCCTTCTGCCTTTGGATCTGGATGCAGAACTCTCTGCTCCTTCCCTCTCCAGCACCATGACTGCCTGCGTGCCGCCATGCTTCCCATCATGATGACAATGGACTGAACCTCTGAACCTGTAAGCCAGCTCCGATGAAATGATTTTTGTTTTTTTATAAGAGTAGCCGTGGTCAAGGTGTCTCTTCACAGCAACAGAACACTGACTAAGACGCCATGGTAGCCTTTTAAACAGCCAGACTATACTGACCTCCGAAGGCTTTCAAAGCTTCACCTCTATCCACTTTCACTTCCTCTACAAACACGGTGTGTGGCTCCCTGCTAACCCCTTTCCTGAAAAGACGCCAAGCTTCGAAACTCTTTTGACTGAATTCTCTTCTTGTGGACAATGACAGCTGTGCCCTGCACAGAACCAGGAAAGCGGGAGGCACGTGATCGCTCCTTCAGTGACTGTGCAGCCCGCCCCTCTTCCCCTGTTTTCTTTTAGACAGCATCTCACTACCTAGCCCCGACTAGCCTGGAACTCACTATGTTGACCAGACTGGCCTTGAACTCGCAGACCTCTGCCTGCGTCTGCCTGCTGAGCGCCACCACACCTGGCTCATCTTTGCTTCTTACGCACACACGAGCCCGGGACGTAATCAGCGGCTGAGTCCCCGAGATCGACTCTTGCTGACACCAGAGCACACGCGAGGGAGATGATCCGCCTCCAGCCCTCAACCCCAGCCCTGCAACTACCACCTCCTTCCTGTCTGCTTGCTTCTCAGGGCGGCTGACCACAAACTGAGGGCCCTGTGTGGGGGAGGCCCACAGAGGTTTCCTAGTGAGACCTGAGCTTGCTTTACCCAGCAGAACTGCATTAGAGAATGGCTTGACCGTGTGCATTACCAGGTGATTGGAAGGGTCTGTACTTGGCTGTGCTGGGGGGAGGTCTTTGCTCCTCCCCTTGGCATTCCTATAAAGAGCCCTTTAGAAGAGACAGAAGGGGCCGGTGGATAAGGATCCAGGCCCTCCCTAGGCTATCCCATGTTTCTATCTGTCTCTCTCCCCTCTATCCTTCTATCTAAATCTCTTATTCCTCACTCTTCAAGAGTACCCTGGGGTAAAATGTGGGAGCTAGTCTCCCAGCTGGCCTCCCACAGACCTGAAACAAGCCATTTACTCTTTCACAGTTATGAACCTAGAAAGTTCCAAACCAAGATGTCATTTTAGTGGGTCCTCTCTGGGGACCCTGAAGAAGACTGTTATTCTTTGCCTTCCTTAGGGTCAGGGGCCTCAGGCCACCCTCCATGTTCTTGGTTTTTAGATGCTTTGATCTAGTGTATTTAAAAAAATAGCAATAAATGTACATCTACCTTTGATGGAGATTAAAAAGGTGCTACATGTTCACTATGGGATGTTAAATATCCACCTCTGTTTCTACATAGTCTTCTCCCCTCTCTGCATCTGTATGGTTTTTTTTTTTAAGAAAGGGTTTCTCTGGGTAGTTTTGTCTTTCCTGAACTTGCTCTGTAGCCCAGGCTGGCCTCGAACTCACAGAGATCCACCTGCCTCTGCCTCCCGAGTGCTGGGATTAAAGGCGTGTGCCGCCACCGCCCGGCACAACTTGAAATCTCTGGGGCAGCATGAGATGTAGCTCTGCTTCTAAGCAGGAATCTTTTCCTCACTATCAAGCATCCATAGTGTCATCTGAGAGAACACACAGAACTGCATTATCATACAGAAGGCTACGTTGACTCCATACCTCTGTGAAATTAGTTTTTTTAATATTTGACAATATTTCTGTATTGAATCTTTGTGAATTTCATATCATGTACCTCAGTTCCACTCACCTCTCAGTCTCTCCATTTTCTCCCCTTCCTCCTGCAGCAGCCCCCCAAAACAAAAATTTAAAAAAAATCAAACCAAAACAAGGAAACCAAAACAAACATCAAAAGAACAAAAACAAAACAAAACAAAAACAACAACAAAAATCTCTTCGTTCCTCCATGTTTCCTGCCTCTCCAACATCTCTTCATTCCTCCTGGTGGCACTGGGAGCCTCAGTGTGTCACACAGTCTGCCCTTTTGTCCAATCAGTTTTACTTGCAAATGTTCATTGTAGTTAGTCACTGGTGGTTTGGTTTAAGGCCTCTGGTTTCTGGTCCACCCTCATCATTGGATTCTCACTGAATCCTCTTTTGGATGTCCTGCTGCCATGGAGATCCTGTGGTTATTGTTCCAGCAGGTCCTAGATGGGGTAGATGTTAGGGTGGGCCAGGGTGGTAGTTGAGCTGGTCAGTCCGGGTACTGGGGTCACCCCCCCAAATGAGGGGTGGGCTAGTTCCCCTATGCCCATGCCTTCGGGGTCAGCTCTCCCCTGCCCATGGTGTGGGGTGGGGCCCTCTCTTCTTAGTGCAGGGGCAGGGGAGGGCCAGCTCCCTTGCTACAGTGCCCAGTGAGGGACAGGGCCATCGAAGGGCAGGGAAGGCTCAGCATGGTCCTCTGATTCCATTACACATGGTTCCTGTGGCCCCCTGAGGTGACATGGGCCACAGACATCAACACAGACTCCAGCTGCAGTAGGGTCACGGACCCAGAGAGGTCACCCAGCAGCAGCTTGGGCTGGATAACATCCAGCCTCCGGGTGGAAGCACAGGCCACTCAGATCAGGATGGCTCTGGTGGCAACATGACCCCCAGACACCAAGGCCACAGGTTGTGGTCCTGACCCCGGGCTTCCATGTAACCTTTGGTGGCAATACATATTCTGGCCGTGGTAGATCCATGGACCCAGACACGATCCTCGGCAGCAGCCGGGTCTGGATGTCACCATCGCCCCAGGTGGCAGTGCAGGCCACCCAGATCGGCAGGGCCCCAGGGGCGGCATGGCCCTCAGGCACTAACATGGCCCCAAATCCTGAGCATCCATGTGCTCTTCTCCGATGGTAACAGGAATCTCAGACATCAACACAGACCCTGGCTGCAGTAAGGCCATGGACCCAGACATGGTCCTCAGCTACAGCTCTGGCCTGGACATCACCATGGCATGGGATAGCAGTGCAGGCCACTCAGATCTGCATGGCCCCGGCTGCAGCACATCCCTTGGTCACTAACACGGACTCAGGTGGCTGACCTGACCCCGGGCATCAACATGGCCCTTGGTGGCAACATGGGCTATGGACTCTAACACATACCCCGGCTGCAGTAGGACCACAGATACAGACATGGTCCTCAGCAGCAGCCCAGGTCCGGATGGTACCATGGCCCCAGGCGGTGGTGCAGGCCACTCAGATGGGCGTGGCCCCAGGCAGATGGGCGTGGCCCCAGCAGCGGCGTGGCTGTCGGACACCAAGGCCCCAGGTAGTGGCCCAGACCTTGGGAATCCGCATGGCCCTCATGGGCATCAACATGGGCCACAGCAGGGCCACAGACACAGACATGGCCCTTGGCAGCAGCCTGGGCAGGACACCACCATGGCCCTGGTGGCGAGAAGGTCTCCCACTCCTCACTGCCTTCGCTTCTCCCGTTCCACCTCTCTCCACAGCACATGAACCACTCTGCTTCGCTTTCTCTCCCATTTCTCCACCATATACTTGTTCATCATAGTGGGACCCACCCTCCCGTCTTCCTGCTAGCCCATGTCTTGAGGACCCAGGCTGGCCTTTTCAATTTTGTGGGAGTTTTCCATAAAGCACACATCCATTTCCCAGTCTTCCCAAGTCCACCCGTGTTGTGTTTGCTCTTTACTCCTTGATTCTTTTGGCTCTTTGGCTCTTTTGGGGACCCGCCTCCCAGCTCCCAGATAAATCACACACAGAGGCATATTCTTAATTATGAATGCCCGGCCTTAGCTTGGCTTATTTGTCAGCTTTTCTTAAATTATCCCATCTATCTTTGGCCTCGGGGCTTTTATCTTTCTCTAGTCCTGTACACCTTTTCTTTCCTCTTATTCTGTGTCTGGCTGTGTACCTGGGTGGCTGGGTGGCTGGCCCCTGAATTTCCTCCTCTTCTTGTTCTCTTGCTTTCTTCTTTTCCTCCAGATTTCTCTTTCTATATATTCTCTCTGACTGACAGCCCTGCTATCCTTTCTCCTGCCTCACTATTGGCTGTTCAGCTCTTTATTAGACCATCAGGTGTTTTAGACAGGCACAGTAACACAGCTTCACAGAGTTAAACAAATGCAACATAGAAGAATGCAACACATCTTTGCATCATTAAACAAATGTTCCATGGCATAAACAAATGTAGCACACCTTAAAATAATATTCCACAACACACCCCACATCGCTTGTGATCTTCACCAAAGAAAAGAAGAAGATGAAAAATACTAAATTAAATTTGTGTTGTCCATACACTCACCAGAGCATGGTTAAACTCCCAGGAACCAACCCCTTAAAGAAAACTAAGTCCTTCCCTACCCTACCCCTGCCAGAAGCCATCAGCTGTGAAGAGCTACACTTCAGGATCTCTGTCATAATTTTTAAGAATTCTCTTTAATGGCTTTCTGTATAGACTATTTTTTTTTGGTGGGGATTGGAGTGGAGTGGAGAGAGGTTGTCCCAGAAGCCTTCACTGTCTCTCATTCTCAACTGTGAGTCTGTAGTTATGGATGCAACTGCAAAAGAAGCTTCTTGACCCTTTACAGTCAGTGGCAGCATGGGCCATGGACATCAATAAGGCCCTTGGCTGCAGCACAGGCCACGGACATCTACATGGCCTTTGGTGGTAACACAGACTAAGGACATCTACATGACCTCTGGCTGCAGCGTGGACCATGGATACCATCACGGCCCTCGGTGGCAGCACAGGCCCTGGACACCACTATGGCCTTCAGTGGTAACAAGGGCAATGGACATCAACATGGCTTCCTGTGGGAGCACAGACTATAGAGCATCTGTGTGTTTTTATAAGGATAGCAGTCACCTTAATCCAGTGCTAATCCAAATATTCACTAATTACATCTGCAAATGCCTTATTTGCAAAGGAGGTCATGTCCTGGGGTTCTAAATGGATAGGAACTTTTGGGAACACTCTTCATGTATTTCTTCATAGTATTTCTCCAACTGTGACTGTTGGAGATTGTCAACTTGGAAGGGTCTAGAATCACCAAAGAGACAAGGCATGTCTGTGGGAGGTTATCTAGATTAGGTTAATTGAGGGGTGGATACTCACCCTACATGTGGAGGCCACCACCCCACAGGCTGGGGTCCTGGGCTGTGTAAGAAGCAGAAAGCAAGCTAAGTAGCAATATTCATTGCGCTCTGCTTCTGCCTTGTGGACACAGGGTGGCCAGCAGCCTCCTGCTCCTTCTGCTATGCCTTTCGGCCATGATGAAGATCCATTCTCTTGTTAAGCCATGCTAAACCTTCCCTTCCCGGGCTGTGGAGATGACTCAGTGAATAAAGTGTGTACCGTGCAAAAGTGAGGGTCTGAGTTTGAACCCCCAGAACACACGTCATTTTGGGTGCACTAGTGCATGTCTATAATCCCAGCGATCCTATGGCAAGATGGGAGGTGGGCCAGCTTGCTGGTGTATGCCTGGTAAACCATAACAAAGGGGATCCTGTCTCAAGCACAGTAGAAAGCAAGGACCAGTACCCACACTATGGCATGTGTGTGCCAGCTCTCTCTCTCTCTCTCTCTCTCTCTCTCTCTCTCTCTCTCTCTCTCAACCAAAGCCTTCCCTTCCTTAAATAGCTTCCATCAGATATTTTTGTCAAAGCAGTGAGACAGGTAACTCATTGACACCCCACTCTCACACGTTCTTCCTTCTTGGGGACACCCCATCCTCATTGCCTGTATTAGCTCCTCTTCCTATGAAGGACTTACCTTGGCTCGCAGCTTCTCGGTCATGGAAGAGAAGGCGGACTTGCTCAGAGGCTGTGGAAGCAGATGGCAGAGTCCCTGCCATGGTGGTAGAGGGAACCACAGTAGTTTACCTTCCAGGACCAACCCCTCACGTCTTCCCAACAGGTTACATCACCTCACCCAGCAGTACCCTTAGCTGGGAACCGAGCATTTAAAATATGAGCCTGCGGGGGGCCACTTCACATCCAAACTCGACCACCAACTACGACCATGTAGGATTGTGCCAGCCTTCTCTTGACCGTGGACTTTCCTATCCACCTTGACAGCACAGTTGATGAGCTGATCTTCACTTCCCGTCCTCTGACTCTGGTTGCCTTTCTGCAGCTTTTTCCCCTCCACGTGGACATCGTGGCTTCTGTCACTTGTGGCTCCTGTCATTTACTAAAGGAAACCACATTCCCACAAGGACGAGGACCACAACAAAAATACGCTTCCAACCGAAGCTGTCAATCAGAGGAGCCCACACAGGCATGCGCTTTACCCACCCTCCTCAGCCTCAGCAATGGATTCCCGTCTTCACTGAGAAAATGGAGCAATGAAGCTTCAAGGGTGTGAATCTCACGCTCCTGTTCATAGCCCGCCTCATCTCTCACCTGTCACAAAGCCAGCCTAGCCACCCACAGCCCCTGTGACTGCCTGCTCCCTCACTATCTATGTGTTCCCTTAGCCTACAAGAATGCTTACCCTGTGGTAAGCCCTGCCGTGACCCTGTTCCCTTCTAGCTAATGCCACCTCACTCTCTTGGTAGTGGAGCTGAGCCTTGGGGAGGATGCCTGTGATATCAGCATTCTGGAGGCTGAGGTGGGGAGATCTCAAGTTTGAAACTTGCTTGGGTGACTTAGTGAGACTTTTTTTTTGTGGTCCTCACACTCCTTCTATCGCCCATCTTCTTCAGGAAGCCATCCATCCCGGCCCTTCAGCGGGATGCCCTGACTCCTCTCCCTCTCTTCAATCTCAATTCTGTTTGTTCTCTTAAGGAAGCTGTCCTGTTTGGAGTCACTGTTCTTTTCCGTGCCCGGTTGGTAGTAGGATGAGAGCGGGACCTCTGACCTTATACACCCCAACATCCTACTAATATCCGCGGTACGTGTGAAGTCTGTAAGGTCAGCTGGTTCTGGGCCACACTGCATCCCAGTTGGCCCTGCTGAGGTGTCTATCTCCCTCCGTGCAGCTGGATGCATGAAGAGGACTCCAAGGGCCTTGAGAGGCAGCGCCTCAATAACGACCACCCCGCAGTCTCCCAGGTCACGGCCTCCGTTGCTGCTTTCAGGGACCAGCACTGCTAGTGACGGCTTGGCCAGGGAAAGGGGGCAGAGAGAGGGCGGCTCACCCAGTGGTACCCATCCTCTCCTTGTTCCTCCCAACTTGATACTTGCTTAGTACTACAAGATCACACATGAACACGTGGGGTTCGCTCAAGTGTAGTTTATGGACCGCAGTTTTTCAGTTCACATCCATTCCTCTCCTTTCTCACTCTCTGGGCGACTGATTACGGATCACTGTAGTAGTCACTTTCCTGTTGCTGTGGTAAAACACCATGGCCAAAGCAACTTAGAGCAGAAAGAATCGGTTTGGGCTGACGGTTCCCGAGTGCCGAGTCCATCTCAGCGGAGGCACGCGGCGAGCGGTGGGCGTGGCAGCAGGAGAGGGGTGGAGCTGAGAGGCGAGCGGTGGGCGTGGCAGCAGGAGAGGGGTGGAGCTGAGAGCTCACGTCCTTTACGTCCTTTACCCCTTTGCGTCCTTTACCATAAGCTTGGAGCAGAGAGAGTGACCTGGAAGGAAGAAGTGTTCACTCTCAAATTCTGCCTCCAGAAACATGCTTTCTCCTCCCACACGGCACCTCCTAAACTTCCTCAAAGGGTGCTGCTAACTGGGGACCAAGTGTTCGAATGCTGGAGACTATGGAGGACATTGTCTGTCTATCTATCTATCTGTCTGTCTGTCTTCTATCTATCTATCTATCTATCTATCTATCTATCTATCTATCTATCTATCTATCTATCTATCTATCTATCTATCTATCTATCTATCTATCTATCATCTATCTACCATCTTTTTCTTCCTTTTTTAAATTAAGAAAATTGATTTATATAGCTCACAGTTTTGAAGATTGACAGCCCAAGACTGGATGGAGCCCAGATGACTAGTCTCTGATGAGGGACTCCTGTCCATGTCACAACATGATAGAAGACATCACAGAGCAGACGAGAACAGCAGACTGGAGAAGTCCCATAGCAAGAGAAGCTATAGACTAAGCAAGGACCAAGACCCCACCCTCCACAACGGCTCAAAAGGAAGCTGATTCTTTCTTCTGAGAACAACCACCACCCAATGGTGATCTTCCCACGTGCTGATCATCTACTAGGTCCCACCTGCCAATATTCTTTTTTTCTAAATATATTTTTTATTGAAAAACATTTTATTCAATATATTTTGATCATGGTTTCCTCTCCCACAACTCCTCCCAGATCCTCCTCATCCACCCAACCTCACACCTTTTCTTCCTTTCTTCTTTAGAAAACAAATGGGGGGAGGGCTGGAGAGATGGCACAGTGGTTAAGAGCACTGGCTATTCTTCCAGAGGACCGGGGTTCAATTCCCAGCCCCCACATGGCAGCTCACAGCTGTCTGTAACTTCAGTTCCAGGGTCCCAGACACCCTCATGCAGGCAAAACACCAGTGCACATAGATTAAAACAAAACAAAAAAAAAACAAATAGGGCTGAAGAGATGACCCAGGGCTAACAGCACTTATTGTTCTTGTAGAGGACTGGGATTCAATTCCCAGCACCCAAGTGGTAGCTCACACCTGGCTCTAACTCCAGTTCTAGGGGATCTGACACCCTCTTCTGGCCTTCTTGGACACTGCATGTACATGTTCACAGACATACATGCAGGCAAAACATCCATGCACATAAAAATAAAAAATAAAAACAAATGGGAAAACAAACACCAATTTGTTTGAAATAAAGCACAAGAAATTAAAATCAATTAAATTAATAATTAAAGCAATAAATAAAACACAAGAAACACACACTCACATGCCCACACACACGCAAATGAATACATTTTCTCTGTCTGTCTCCCCACCACCCCCCCCCAAACCCATACAATACAATGAGTGGACATTTCTTATTTAAACTACCACAAATACTTACAACTACAACTTGCCAGGTTCTGAGGACCTGAATGGCACTGGGTCACAGTTGCATGCTCTGTCTACTTTCTATAGTCCTGACAACCCGGTCAGGTAGCCCTAGCCTCCCATTGTACAGAGAGATGAGCTATCTGTGCTGACCACATGGCTAGTGAGTATGAGTAGCAGCACGCTTCCTCAGGCCTGCACAGCCTGAAGTCCATGCTGTGACCGTTACCCTGTGTGGCTCCCCCACCACCCCCAACAAGGTCAGTGTGGTGCTTAGTCTCAGCATACTAGTCCTGTTCTCCCTCTCTTATGTGACCCACCAACTATCACAAAATGTGTGTGTGTGTGTGTGTGTGTGTGTGTGTGTGTGTGTGTTGAGGGGGAGCGAGAGTGATCAAAGAGAGTGACAGACTTAAGCTCTTGCTGGAGTCCATCTAGCATGTCTAAGGACAGGGTTAGGCTGTGGATGTTTTCCTACCTCCAGTGCCTGTAAGCAAGAGCTGATCAAAGGCGTTCACACTCACAGTGGTCTGGAGGCAGCTGTCTGCCTCGGTGGGGACAATCCAGACACAACTGGTTCAGGTCCTCCCCCACCGCTCCTCACTGTGAGAACTGTGGGAATACTATGTCTGAGAGGTGCGGTGCTGTGTATGCAATACACTTGGAAGATCAATGAAGTCTGATGTCAAAAGAGGAGTCAATGGGACTGGAGAGAGATGATTCAGCAGTTAAGAGCTGTTCTTGCAGAGGACCCAGGTTTGGTTCCCAGCACCCACGTGGCAGCTTATCACCTCTATAACTCCAGTTCCAGGGGATCTGATACCCTCTTCTATCCTTCCTGGACACCAGGAACACACATGGTATATGCACATTTATGCAGGCAAAACTCTCTCATACATGTAAAATAAAATAAATTTAAAAAAAAGGGCAACTGATTTTGATAATTTTTACCCAAGAATATTTTCATGGCTGGGATCATAGCTCAATGATACAGTAGTAGCCCAGCAAGCATCTCTCTCTCTCTCTCTCTCTCTCTCTCTCTCTCTCTCTCACACACACACACACACACACACACACACACACAACACACACAGACATACATATACAGATATACACAGACACACACACACAGACAAACAGACACCCACAGAGACAAACAGACATACACATAGACACACACACAGGAAGACATAGACACACAGACACACACAGGCACACACAAAGCCACACACACAGACATACATACACAGACACACACAGAAGGTTTAATGTGACAATTTAGGCAAAACCTGAACAATCTTCATTAAAAAAGTGAAAATTATGAATGTGCACAGGCAGGAAAGAAGGGCTTTTTGTTTTAGGGGCATCTTATTTGTCTACAGGTGTCTTTCAAAGTGATTCCCTGAAAGGTTTTAAGGTTGGGATGATCTAGAAGATATTGATAATTTTATTAAAAGTTTGAAAAAATTGGGGGGGGGGGTTGTATGTCTAGTTCATTAGCACAGAACGTGCTCAGTAAGCCTGAGATGCTGGGTTCAGTCTCAGCCCACGTTCACCTGCAGAAGTCTTTTCTGTGTGTGTGTGTGGGGGGGAGCTAGTAGAAAGGATTGAAATACTTTTAGCTGTCTCTGTATATGGCCATTTCCTGATTCTGCCTGCCAGGCTCCCCCAAGCACCAAAAGAACACCAGAAACCTCGTGGTTCCCCCAGCTGTTTTCCAGGCTTCTTGGCTTCGAATCTAAAAGCAAAACCTACTTAAATAACGTTTTAATCACATTTAAAATTATTCTCTAGCAGTAGACCTAGGAGTGATGAACTTTACATCATGGTCCATTTGCCAGACTCCTCATAAAGACTTGTTTGGTTTTAAAATAGGGGCAGAGAAGGGCTGAGACATAGTGTCGCCTCACACAGAGGCTGCTCCTTCGCCAAAACAGTCTCAGCAGAAAAGCAGAGGCCGCTGGGGACTTCTGGGGGAAGGTGGAGTGTTGCTTCTGGCCATCCTCAGTGTTGCTCTGCACAGGAGAAAGGGATGAGCAGGGACCACAAAGCTTTTCCAGGCCAAAAAAGTTAAAGAGAAACACAGATGAGATGTTGGACAGTCTTAACAAGAACTCAAAATGGCACAGATATGAGGCGCTATCAGTCCACCTATTAATCCACTTGCCAAGGGTGCACTGAGCAGGTAGACAGCGTGAGGATGAGTTGTTGGCCTTAAATGAGTCAGTGCTGGTGAGAGGGACTTGTCAATGATCCAGGTGTTGTTTTGCCCACACTTGCTCCAGGTCAGCAAAAGGACCACAGAACGAATGTGTGAGGAAGGAGAAGAGATAGATGTGAGAACTGGAGACTGAACACTGCAACAGGGGGATTGGTGTGACTGCAAAACACCTACCGGGGATCCTTGATTAATGAATGAATGGATGGATGAATGAATGAAGACTTTATGTTTTAGAATCTTGTTTTTTCCCATAAGCATGTGACCTTGGATGACCCACCCCATCCATCTGGCTACAGGGCTACAACCAATCATCAGATTCTGACGTTTTATCATGCTGCTGTCCACGGTGTGGGGTCCATTCTAATGTTTAAGGAAGAAGCTGGAGTTGAAGCAATTCATTATTACTCAATTGTAAATCCCTTTGTATCTCAGAGAAGAAGCCAGATAAAACCTGCTGAGCAAACACTCTGTTTTCTGTGTAGGGATGTGGTCACCTTAGATGGGATCCACCGGTTAAATTATAACCTCACGCCTGTGCTGACGTGGGTCACTCCTCCTCCTGCTGACCTTCAGGCAGCTACAACGACGGTCTAGTGTCCAGTTTGGAAATTAATCAGGCTGTCCGCTTTTGAAGGTTGTTTGGAGAGGCTTTTCGTAAACGTGCCAGACTAACTCCCTCACATTTTTAAAATTAAGAAGTGACTATTAGTGAATGTCTTAGTTAGGATTTCTGTTGTTGGGATGAAACACCATGACCAAAAGTAACTTGGGGCGGGGAGGATTTTGCTTACTCTCCCGTATCACAGTCCATCCTCAAAGGCAGTCAGGGCAGAGATTCAAACAGGGCAGGAACCTGGAGGCAGGAGCTGATGCAGAGGTCATGGAGGGGAGCTGCTTACTGGCTTGATCCTCATGGCTTGCTCTGCCCATTTTATAGCACCCAGGATCGCTAGCCAAGGCTATCCCCACCCATGATGGGCTGGGGAGCCCATCAATCACAAATGAAGGAAATGCCCTACAGGCTTGCCTATTTCCTGTCTGATCTTATGGACTTATTTTCTTGGTTCTTTTCTCCCAAACGACTCTAACTTATGTCAAGTTGACAGAAAAACTAACCAGGACAGTGGATATAGAAATACTAGTTTTCAAAGGCTGTTCGACTATCAACTCCTCAATCATTTCCAATTTGAGCCAGGTCAGAGAAGAAGTCTTCGACTGAAATATGGCCAGAAACCACAATGCAAAGAAACTCAATGATTCTCTCCAATTTCCAAGAATGAGTTGGGAAGAAGTCAAATTCAGTCTTAAAAATTTTACCCCTGGGGCCAACAAGATGGTTCAGCGATCAGATGTGCTTGCTGCCAAGCCCCAATGATTTGAGCTTGATCCCTGCAACTCCTGTGGTAGAAAGAGAGAACCTACTCCCAAAGTTGTCTCCTGACCTCCACAGCCCAGCCACGGCATGCACACACAATAGATAAAAGTAAAAATTGTTAAGTGGCTGGGGATTTAGCTTAGTAGTAGAGCTGCCTGGAAAGTATAAGGCCTTGGGTTTGGCCTCCATGAAATACCAGCACTGTTCTAAGACTGTCAAAACTGTTGGGTGGTAAGATATATGGAAATTAATAGCAGTTTTCCCACAGAGATATTCCTTTGAGGGTAAAAGAATCATTTGTGGGTTAAGGATCTATTTTGCATTGAAGTATTTTTATATAGCTTATTATATGATATTAGTAAATAAAAGTTCATTACAGGAAAATTGAAAAGTATAAATAAACAAAAGGGTGAAATAACATTCAAAGTATCATCTCAACCACATCCACATGCTTACAAAAGTGAAAGATATAAGACTGGGAATACAACTAAGTGATAGACGCTTGCTTAGCATGTGTAAAACTCTAGATCCAATTTGTAGTGCGCGCACACACACACACACACACACACACACACACACAAGGGAGGGTGGGAGGGAGGGAGGATGGATTATACCATTTATAACAGGAAAAGTGGAACTTGGGATCAAATTTTCTGTTCTCATTTTTCTGTCCTAGAAGAAACTGTTCTGCCCTCACTCCAGCTGCATGACGGCACATGCACAGTCTAGGGTTAAGCAAAAGGTCTTGTGTCTTATGTCATCAGTGTGTGCTGGCGACTACATGCACATGATGTGGTCATGCAATCAGTGCATGCGTGGTGTAGCTCTGTACCAGGAGCCCTTAAAAGCCGGACGCAAACCTGTAGTACAAATCTTAAAAGGTCTTATTAATATAAACAAACCTGGAGCCAGGTATTGGGGTCAATGCTGGAAGAGCAGAGAAGCAGAACAAGCCACAGCTAACCTCGCCTCACCAATTCCTCGGCTGATCTCATTTCCTCAGACTGGAAGCCTCTGAGTCCTCATCCAAATGGATTTCAGCTGAACTGCTGCTCAAAAGCCTAAAAGCTTAACCAGCCAAAAGCTTCTAGTTTCTGCTCCTCATGCCTTATATACCTTTCTGCTTCCTGTCATCACTTCCTGGGATTAAAGGCGTGAGTCACTGTGCCTGACTGTTTCCAGTGTGGCTTTGAACTCACAGAGATCCAGATGGATCTCTGCCTTCGGAATGCTAGGATTGAAGGTGTGAGTGCCACCATTTTCTGGCCTCTATGTCTTGTGGCTGTTCTGTTCTCTGACTCCAGATAAGTTTATTACGGTGCACAGCATTTTGGGAGACACAATATTACCACACAGATCCCACCCTCTCTCTCTGCTGTTCTCCCTGTCCCCCCACCCCACCACCTTTCTCCTTCTTTCCTCCCCAGGCCTGGTCCTTTTATCCCTCCTCTCCCTCCTCCTAGTAAAGCTCTCCACTACTAAGCAAATGGAATCTGTCACGACCACAACCTTTCTACCAGTCACCAGCGCCGTCACCAGCGCCGTCACCGGCGCTGCTTATCATTCATTTCAGAAACAGCACCTATAGAGAAGTGGAAGCTGACGTTGATTCAGAAGCTGTAAAAACAAAGGAATATGGGCTGCAGTGATAGTTCCTGCATCTGGAGAAGGAGGCACATGTTTTTACTCCCAGCAGAGGCAGGAGGATCTGTAAGAGTTTCAGGCTGGCCTGATCTACAAAGTGAATTCCAGGCCAGCCAGTGCTATATAGACACTGTCTCAAGAAGGAAAGGGGGGAAAAAAAGGAAAGAAAGAAAGAAAAAGAAAAGCAAGAGATAGAGCATTGAGATACCACAGGCCTGCGGACCTGAGTTCTGTCTCCAACACCCAGATGGTAGAAGGAGAAAACTGACTCCTGTACATTGTCCTTTGTGTGCAGTGACATGTGTGTGTCCCTCCCCCCAAACAAACAAATAAATCAACAAAGGGAAAATGAATATTTTTTGGGGGGGGCATGGTAATTTCCTCTCCCCACACACCTGCCAAAAATACTTTGATGGTGGATGAAGGGAACGTTTCAGGGCCTTGAATGTTGTATGGAGTGCTTGGAGTCACACCAATTTTCAGTCTTTGTCAAGGCATGGGGACAAATCAGGTGTAATTTGGGCTGTGGCATGAGCCCGAACTGAATTCGGGTGCTGGCGGCTTTCTCGTGTACTTTGCTGGACTCCTTCACCTTTCTCGCCTGTGGTGTAGACGGGGATGAAGCCACATCCTGTGACCCTGTTTGCTGTGATAAAGTCACTTCCTTTGTGATGTGCCCCTTGTACGAGCCCCCAACCCCCGCGCTGGTGGGCTGCGTTCCTGTAACCCCTGAACTCTGACGGTCTCGGGTGAAACGGACTTGGTGTGAGATGCCTTCCAGGGCGAGGGCTTTGGGGATCTTCTGTGACAGGTTTTTGTGATATTTGTTTTAAGGGACGAACCTTCAGTGCCTAAGATTACAAATGCAAGGGTCTGTATCCATTGTGGCACCAACTGTAATAACCAAGATCACATGGGAATGAACTCTATAGGCCTGGCGCTGGCTCAGTTAGATAAGTTCTGCACATGCGTTTAGTAGAATTATTGCTAATCACTGCAAAGCATGGTGCCGAAGAATATCAACACAGGGAGACATTCGTAAGCCAGCTATGAGCTGAATGCACTGCAGGCTCTTTTTTTTTTTTTTTTTTTTTTTTTTTTAAAGAATAGTGAATAAGAAGAAAAAATATCTTGGCCGTGTAGATGGATTCCAACAGTGGGGATGTGAATAAAGTTAGCATTTCCTGGCTTTGATTTCCAGTTTTCTTCCTTCAACATGTCTGAACTGTGAATAGAGAGCAACTTAAGCATTGCTTTTTTGTTTGTGTGCTTGTTTGTTTTTGGGGGTGAAAATGGGTGTATTTCATTTCACAATTATAGGTCACAATTTACCACGGAGGGAGGTCAGGGCAGGAACTCAAGGGAGGAACCTAGAGGCAGGAACCAGTAAGGACCACAGCTTGCTGGCTTGCTCTCTGGCTGGCTCACAGACTCCATGCTTAGTTAATTTTCTTATACAACCCAAGACCATGGACCCAGGAATAGTGCCACCCACAGTGGGCCAGGTCATCTTGCATTAATTAACAGTGAAGACCTTCCCTCAGGGACATGTCCACAGACGAACCTGATAAAGATGATCATTCAGCTGAGATTCTACACTGCGCCAAGTTCACAGGTCTTTTTTTTTTTTTTTTTTAAACGTTTCCCCTTTTTATTGAAAACAGATTCTTCTCTCACACAATATATCCTGATTATGGTGGCCCCTCCCTCTACTCCTCCCAGGTCCTCCCCACCTCTCCTCTCTGGATTCACTCCTTTCAGTCTCTCAGTAGAAAAGAACAGGGTTCTAATAATAAGAGATAGTAATAAAATACAATGCCAGGCGGTGGTGGCGCACGCCTTTAATCCCAGCACTCAGGAGGCAGAAGCAGGCGGATCTCTGTGAGTTCAAGGCCAGCTACAGAGTGAGTTTCAGGAAAGGCACCAAAACTACACAGAGAAACCCTGTCTCAAAAAACCAAAAATAAAATAAAGTAAAATATAACAAAATAAAATGTAAATAAGATAAAACAAAAACTGTCATATCTGAGTTGAACAAGACAAACAGAAGGAAAAGAGCCCAAGAGAAGGCACAAGAATCAGAGACCCACTCATTCACACTCAGGAATCCCATAAAAACACTAACCTGGAAGACATAATATGTATGCAGAGGACCTGTGCAGACCTGTGCATGCTGCCTTGGTCTCTGTAAATCCATATGTGCATCAATCCTGCTGATTTACAGCACCCCATTTCCTTGGTGTCCCCCATTTCCTCTGGCTCTTACACTCTTTCTGCCACCTCTTCCACAAGGTTCCCTGAAGCCCTGGGGGAGGGATTCAATGAAGACATCAAATTTAGGGTTGAGTTCCAATGTCTTTATTCTCTGCACATCGTCTGGCTGTGGGTCTCTGTGTTTGTTCCTATCTGCTACAGGAGGAAGCCTCTCTGATGGCTGAGCAAGGAATGATCTAAGAATATAATAGAAGGTCATTAGGAATGATTTTGTCAGTTTTTTTTTTTTTACATCAACAGTATTTGGTTTTACCCTCGGTCCCTGGACTCTCTAGTCTCTGGTTCTGTCACCCAAGCAGTGTCAGGTATGGGTTCTGTCTTGTGGAGTGGGCTGTAAGTCACGTCAGATAATTGGTTGGTGACTCCCATGAGCTTTGTGCCACCATTGCCCTAGCATATCTTGGAGGCAGGTCACCATTGTAGATAAAGGGTTTGTGATTGGTTTGGTGTTCATGTTTCTCCTTTGATAGCATGCAGAGTACCTTCCTGTACCAATGACTCTAGGACATGGGTGTGAAGGCTCTGTGGAGGCACCAGCTCAACTTCTCCATGTTCAATGAGTTGTGTGTGTGTTGTCTTCAGCAAAGGGGCCTTGATGTCAGTTTGTGGGGAGCAACCTATTGTCTTGACAATGGCCTGGTGGGTTGTTTAGGGATTCCCACGAGACCCCTTTGGCCAACAACTTTATTAGATGTAACCCACTACTGGTACTGGAAGTTTGATTTGGTGAGAAGAGACGGCCAGTTGGGGCTCTCTCCCCCCCACTGTGTGGCGGTTACATTTAGATCACCTTCATGTATGTATGTATTTTAGGAAGCTTCTAATCATGTATTAGGTTTCCACTACCCCTCAAATGGCCCTTAATTTTAGATGTCTGTTCTCCCTAGTATTCCCTCCCCTCTTCTTCTGCCTCCTTCCCCCGACTTGATCTTCCTGTTCCAGCCCCCACAATCCATCCACAACTATTTGTTCTATTTCCCTTTCCTAACAATATCTACCTGTTCTCCCTAGCATCTTCCTCTATACCTACCCTGTGGTTCTATGGATTGTAACATGGTTCTCATTGATGTAACAGCTAATATTCACATAGAAGGGAATACATACCATATTTGTCTTTCTGCGTCTGGGATACCTCACTCAGGATGACTTTTTTCTAGTTCTACCCATTTACCTGAAAACTTCATGGTGTCATTTTTTTTTAATGGCTGAGTGATATTTCATTGTGTAAATGTACCATATTTCTTTATCCAGTCTTCTGTTGAGGGACATCTAGGTTGTTTCTGTTTTCTGGATATTATCATAGAGCAGTAATGAGTATGGTTGAGCAAGTGTCCCTGTGGTAGGATGAAGCATCCTTTGGGTACATGCCCAAGAGTGGTATAGCTGGGTCTTGAGGTAGATCAATCCCCATCTTCCTGAAGAATAGCCACAGTGATTTCCAAGTGGCTGTACAAGTTTGCACTCCCACCAGGAATGGATGAATGTGGAGAGAAATAATCTTAAGGTGCATGCTATTTCACTTACCTATTTGTTTGTGTGTGCACTGTGTGAGTGTATGTACACACATATATGGGTGAGTGTGTATGTGGGGCCAGAAGTTGACTTCCAGTGTGTTCGGCTTCTCTCCAGGTGAGCCTGGATCTTGATGATGCTGCCAGACTGCCTGGCCAACAAGTTCTTGGACTGTCCTGTCTCTGCCTCCCTGACATCGGGATTATGGTTGAGCTGCTGTGCTGGTTTTTTTCCCCCTCCTGGGTGCTGGGATCTGAACTCAGGTCCCCATGCTTGTGTGGCAAACACTTTACTAACTGAGCCATCTCCCCAGACCTTATGGTTTATATGTTTGTATGCTGTACTTGCTTAGAGAGCTACAGTTTCCTATTTTTTGGTTTCAGTCTTTATAAGTATTTTTAAAGTTAATTTTTAGCTAGTAATATTCCTGTATCTACTTAATGCATAGTAGTTCTTTTTGTCTTTCTTTCTGCTTTCTTTTTTTTTTTTTTTTTTTGATTTTGCTTTAATTTGATTGTGACTGTGCCCTAGTTCTTTCCTCTTGGAGTGATAAAGCATTTAAATTATTTTTAATTTTATAGGAGGAAACAGCTGAGAGACATTGGACTTGTAAAGAGATGTTGTATACTTTAAAGTGTTTTAATGACTGTGGGATTAAAAAAGTTATCTATATTCTATACTATAATATTGGTATTATGAGATATTGGCGATAAACAAGAAAGGGAAGGTTATAGTTTAATAATTATGTATTGGTATGTCAAGTTGACAAGGGATCTGTTGTCCTGGTTGTTTTCTTGTCAACTTGATGCCAGCTAGAATTATCTGGAAAGAGGGACCTCAACTGAGAAAATGCCTCCATCAGATTGCCTGTTTGCAGGTCTGTAGGGCATTTTTTTTTTTTTTTTTTTTTTTTTTTTTTACTGATTCCCAATTTTCTGAGAAACCGCCATACTGATTTCCAAAGTAGCTGTACAAGTTTACACTCCCATTAACATTGGAGGAGTGTTCCCCTTGCTCCACATCCTATCCAACATAATCTGCTATAAGGGTTTTTGATCTTAGGAATTCTGACAGGTTTAATAAGATATCTCAGAGTCGTTTTGATTTTCATTTCCCTCATGACTAAGGAAGTTGAGCAATTCCTTAAATGTCTTTAGACCATTTGAGATTCTTCGGTTGAGAATTCTGTTTAGCTTAATATATATTTTGGCAATCAGTCCTCTGTCAGTAGTGGGGTTGGTGAAAATCTTTTCCCATTCTTTAGGTTGTTGTTTTGTCTTATTTACTGTGTCCTCTGTCTTACAGAAGCTTCTCAGTTCCAGGAGGTCCCATTTATTAATTGTTTCTCTCAGTGTTTGTGATAATGGTGTTATATTTAGGAAGTAGTCTCCTGTGCTAATGAGTTCAAGACTACTACCTAAATTCTCTTTTATCAGGTTCATTGTAACTGGATTTATGTTGAAGTCTTTGATCAACTTGGACTTGAGTTTTGTGTATGGCTACAGATATGGATCCATTTGCAATCTTCTGCATGTTGACATCCATTTATGCCAGCACCATCTGTTGAAGATTTCTTCTTTCCATTGTGCAGTTTTGGTTTCTTTGTCAAAAATCAGGTGTCCATAGGTGTGTGGGTTAATGTCAGGATCTTCAAATTGATTCCATTGGTCCACATGTCAGTTTTTTTTATGCCAATACCACTGCTTTCTTTTTTTATATATAAAACTTTACTTTCTATTGCTGTCGTATGTGCATGGGTGCCTTTCCTACATGATTGTGTGTACCACATGCTTACATTGGGTCTCCTGGAACTGAGCTGCCATGGGTGGGTGCTGGGAGCCCAGCTGGGGTCCTAAGCCAGCTAAGTGGCAAGTGCTTATAGTCCCAGCATAGGGGTGGTAGAGACAGGAACATCCTTGGGATTTGCAGCCAGCCAGCCTAGTCCAGTAGGAAAGTTCTGGACCAGTAATAGACCCCATCTTAAAAAAAAAAAAAAAGTGGACAGCATCCAAGAAACGATACTTGTGGTTGTCTTCTGACTCCCACATGCTCCCATGTGTGCATATGTACACACATGTGCGAACACACACACACACACACACACACACACACACACACACACACACACTTCTTTGCTGAGCTAGTAACCTTTGTTCCTCTGGGACATGAGTTTAATTCTATCCTTAAATTACATGAGACAATACTGATTCCTTATAAAAGGGAAAAATCTGTAGCCATCTTGAGAGACCCTTCCCTCTCTCCTCCTCCATAGTTATTGCTGACCAGCAGTTTTAGAAGTGACCAGAAGTTGAACTTATAAGGCTGGGACAATAAATCTATGTATCCTGGACTTGGCAAAACAAGATATGGGCAGTAATGGGCTCAACTGACCAGAAGTTGAACTTAGGGGAGAGTAGGACTGGAACAAATAAATCTGAATGTATAGATCCTGGGTTCAACAAAAGCAGGACATAGGGAGTAAAAACTTATGTCTCTGTAGATACCCTGAATGCTGTTAGCCATCAGTAACCTCATGCTTATAGTTCAGCCAGTAACTTCACCCTAGCCCCCTCATCCAATCCCAAGCCGCATGTAAACCTTTCCCTTCAAGTGAGTGCTCGGGGCCGTCCTCCTGCACCTGCTGTGTCTTTGTGGATGTTGGATGTTGGATGGCGGACCAAGCTTGCTTGTTTTGTTATTAAAAACCTCTGTGTGCCTGCATCGGATACTGGCTCTGTGGTGGTCTTGCTTGGGGTTCTTGTGACCTGGGCACCACACTAATGCCTATGACAGTCCTTTGGTATTTGAAAACACAATCTTCACCCCAGAGTTTTCCTCTTTAGCAGCTAAATAGCCCCCAGTTCTCTACTACTCTGTGAATTTTGTCTTTAGCCTTGTGATTACCCTTTTCTGAGTTATTTTGCTTGTTTATGCCACATTTAAAAATTGACATGCAGAACTGACTGATTAGCCCGGGGCAGGAAGAGGTACTATGTATGGCCTTGCTCCCGAGGTCAGTGCTGTCCAGTAGAACTTCTGTGGTGGTGCCAGTATCTACATCATAACTGCCCAGAATAGCAGCTACTGCCCACATGTGCTTATCAGACATTGAATCAGGGTTAAGAGAATGAACAACTGAATTTCAAATGTATTTGCTTTCAATTATTTCAATCTTAATTAGCTGCCCGTGGCTGTTTCCATATGTAGTTGGTTGTTTTTACTCCATGGGGGGCTGCCACCCAGCTCTCAAACAAACACACACAAGAAATCTTATTACTTATGAATGCCCTGCCTTAGCTTGGCTTGTTTCTAACCAGCTTTTCTTAAATTATTCCATCTCTCTTTTGCTTCTGGCCTTTTACCTTTCTCTGTTTCTGTATACCTTTCTCTACTTCTTTCTCCATGGCTTGCTGTGTAGCTGGGTGGCTGGCCCCTGGAGTCCTCCTTTCCTCCTCTTTCTCCTAGATCCTCTCTTGCTTTTTCCCCTCTATTTATTCTCTCTGCCTGCCAGCCCCACCCATCCTTTCTCCTGCCTTACTATTGGCCATTTAGCTCCTTATTAGACCAATCAGGTGTTTTAAACAGGCACAGTAACACAGCTTCACATAGTTAACCAAATGCAACATAAAAGAGTGCATCACATCTTTGCATCATTAAAGCAAATGTTCCACAGCATAAACAAATGCAACACATCTTAAAATAATATGCCACAACATCCATGTCTGTTTTCCTGGCTCCTTTAAATGGCAGGGCCAGGTAATGATGGTCTCTACATAATTCTGTATATAAGATAGTGCCAGTGTTCCTGGAATGCTGACATTTGAAAAACATAGACTTCAACTCTCATCTAGGCCAAGGAGAAGAGTAAAGATATGGAGTGGCTGGGCCTCATGGTGTATGCCTGTCATCCTAACTGCTTGGGAGGCAGAGGAGGACCTCAATTTCAAAGTCTGCCTAGACTACAGAGTGAGTTCAAGGCCAGCCTGGATAATGTAATGAGACCCCTTCTCAAAGTAAAACAGTTAAAAAAAAAAAAAAAAGAAGAGGGGGCTATGGACGAGGCTCAGTGGAAGAGAGATTGCTTAGTGTGCGTGACATGGTAGACTCAAACTCTAAAACTCCACAGAGAAAACCAGACACTGGAGAACGGCCATGGGGCCCTGAGCACTCGAGAGCAGGTGACTCCGTCATAGTCACACAAATGTGAAAATGGGCACTGGCAGAAGCTGACTCCCCCCATCCCCACTCCCTCCTTCTTTCTTTTATTCCTCCCTTCTGTCTTTCTTCTTCTGAGCCAAGGTCTTGCTTTATAGCTCAGGTTGACTGGCACTTAGAACCCTCCCATTCCAGCCGCAGGTGCAGGGTTTACAGACCTGCATGTGACTAGGCTTGCCTCAGAGCTCACTTTGTGACACCACTGTCACCAGAGTTTGTGTCTTCTGTAGATAGAACAGGTCTGGGGTGGAAAGTATCATGGTGTCATAGGGTGGAGACATTTTCCGTGATTTTCCCAGTCTTCTTAACCTGGTCAAGGGTCCCCTATGAGCCTTTTGATAGACACACAGCTATTTCCCTCTGGGAAGGGAAGGCCCTGAGTAAGCCACTGGAGTAGTATTCAAGTTGGCTTGACAGTCCATGAAATTATGCTCAAAGATTGTAATGCAAATTCTCAATTAGTTTCATGTGCATTTGCTCAGAATGAATTACTCCCTTGAGGCCAAATGGCCCTGGTTCAGGGAAATCATTAGATTCTGGTACACGAAGAGCTGAAGACCAGACTCCTGGCCCATGTCATGCTCCCCAGAGAGGAGATGGACTGGGAGAGCAGCCTGTGCTGTGTTCAGGGAAGGAGCCTGGGGCGATCTCTGTTCAGTTCTCTGGGAAGCCTGGGGGGAACAGCCAACTGCAGAAGACCTGATTTACAGCATTTTGTTCTTGCAGACATTTAGATAAAAATCAAAGTATCTACAGACGTAAGTCACTGGCGGAAGTTGTTGGTTTAGAACAAAGGAAATGTTGGTGTCATTTCAATTAGAAATGTAAAGCTGGTCTGGGGGTGGGGGTGGGGATGAGTCAATGGATAAGACACCCGCAGGGCAGATGTGAGTACTGGTTTGGGTCCCTAGAATGCCTGTAAAAGCAGGAGGCATGGCAGTCACATGGAACCTCAGGAAGAGACAGGGATCCCAGGGCAAGCTGATTAGCAAGACCCACTGGAACTGGCAATTTCTGGGTTCAGTAACTAAAGTGGAGAGCCACTGAAGTCAGCTGACATTAACTTCAGGCCCCCCCCACTCATTGCCAACCCCTCTAACTTCAGGCCCCCTCACACACACTGCCAACCCCCCAACCAAACATAAAGAAAAATAAAGTGGGTAAATGTGTGCTCATAGCTAAAAATTTATCTATTAAGTTATAGGATATTTTGGGTCTAATCTAAACTATAAAGGTGATTTTTTAAAAAGAGCCTTTAAAGGCTTGTGTTAATTATCTTAGTTTTTTTTTTTTTTTTGGTTTTTTCGAGACAGGGTTTCTCTGTGTAGCTTTGCGCCTTTCCTGGAGCTCACTTGGTAGCCCAGGCCTCGAACTCACAAAGATCCGCCTGCCTCTGCCTCCCGAGTGCTGGGATTAAAGGCGTGTGCCACCACGCCCGGCTTATCTTAGTTTTTTAAAAACAGACTTTACTGTCAATGATAGGTTAGTTTTTAAAAATCGCTTAATTATAATCAAAGCACTGTATTTTAATTTTTTTCAGATGTATCAAACCATAATATGGTATCATGGTGGGATCATATAACCACATAAACCATCATTGTCTTGTTGCTTACTGACAATAACCAGTTAGAAGTTCTTAAAGGGAAGAATCTCGTTTCCCAAAACAGACAACAGCTCAGAGAATGAAAAATGACATGAGCCCAGAACACCTGACGATAATCCTAGCGAGATATGATGGGATCTGTAAGACGACCTGCTAAACGGTCTTATTAATAAAAACAAAAAACCTGGATCCAGATATTGGGGTGAAAACCGAGAGATGAGAGGAATAGGACAAGCCACAGCCAACCTCACCTTACCAACCCTCAGTCTCCAAAGAGACCCACTTCCTGTATACCCACGCCTATATGCCTCTCTGTCCCTGCCCTCTTACTTCCTCTCTCTGCCCAGCTACATCACTTCCTATTTCCACCCAGCTCTATCACTTCCTGTCTGTCTGTACAGACCTCCATACCTCTATGGTTAACTAGTGCTGGGAATTAAAGGCATGTGCCACCACGCCTGGCTCTGTTCCCAGTGTGGCCCTGAACTCACAGAGATCCAGATGAATCTCTGCCTTCCGAATGCTAGGGTTAAGGCGTGTGCCACCACTGCCTGACCTCTATGTTTAATATAGTGGCTGGCTTTTTCCCCTGATCCTCAGATAAGCTTTATTGGGGTGCACAAATAAAATATCACCACAGGGACCTATGAGAATAAGTTGGAAACTTTAATTTCTTCAGGGGTTTTGCTCCTGTTTCTGTTGCTCCTATTTCTGGGTAGCATTTCAGCGTCTTCTCTGACATCAGCTACCCTTGTACAGTAACCAAAGCTAAGGTAAATCCAAAGGCCCATTCCCCTTACCAATCCCACCGCAGCAAGAAACTGTTGGATCTTGTTCAGTCACGGTGTAACCACAAGCAGCCTCGGAGAACAGCCAGGGAGGCGGCCAGACCCTCACTAGGGACATCTCTGAGCTCACTGTGATGGCAGCAGATGCTGAAGCCTTGGAGATCATCCTGCACGTCCCACTGCTGTGTAAGAACCAGAATGTCCCCGGTATGTTGGGGCCCAGCCCAGTGTTGGAGTCCAGCCCTGACCTAAGGTTCCCTTGAAGCGGGGAGTGAGGAGTTGGGAGACGCTAGGTAGGAAATAAAGAAGTAGAGGGCCAGGCAGTGGTGGCATACACCTTTAATCCCAGCACTCAGGAGGCAGAGCCAGGCGGATCTCTGTGAGTTCGAGGCCAGCCTGGTCTCCAAAGCAAGTTCCAGGAAAGGCACAAAGCTACACAGAGAAACCCTGTCTCAAAAAACCAAAAAAAAAAAAAAAAAAAAAAAAAAAAAAAAAATTACTACTAAAAAAAGGGCTGGAGAGATGGCTCAGAGGTTAAGAGCAGTGGCTGCTCTTCCAGAGGTCATGAGTTCAATTCCTAGTACCCACATGGTGGCTCACAACCATCTATAATGAGATCTGGTGCTCTCTTCTGACCTGCAGGCATACATGCAGACAGAACACTATACATAATAAATAAATAAATCTTTAAAAAAAAAAAAAAAGAAGAAGTAGAGGAAGAAAAAGAAACACAGGATAGCTTCGGGAGGGCCCTGGGTCAATACCCAGCAGCCTCGAGTTTATTTCTAATGGGCCTTTTATACACCAGCAAGGGGAGAGGCAAAAGACCTCCCCCTTTCAAGATCAAAGCACAACATACAACCAAATGTAGACTCTTCAAAACACCTGGTAACTATGCCCCATGGCAAAGCATCTTGCGATTAGGCCTTGAAGTATAAGACACTGGTAACCAGGCCTTTGCACCCTGTTATGCACCGTGGAGAGCAACAAACTCTGACTCTCTGACCTTGAGTCAAACCACAAGTTTGTGGGCTCCCACACCTTTGTGTTCGAGTGATCCAAGCAGGCCCTGGAGCAGGCTGCTGGGGTCTCCAGGGCTGTCCCATCACTGTCAAAGAAGACGGAAGCATCAGGTCTGGTCCGCTTTGCATCCATTAAAGGACTCCTGGGAGGGTAAGGTAGCCTGCTTGATGGAGGGTGTACTTGGCATGAACACAATTCCAGGTTTGGTTGGTCTTCAACACAAAATAAACTGGCTCTGATGTCTCACACCTATAATACAGTACTCAAAGGGTGGAGACAGGAGGATCAGAAGTTCAAGTTAGTGTTTGGTATTATGTGGGGAGTTCAAGGCCAGCCTGGCTACTGAAAGCCACAAACAAATAAACAAGGAAACACACCAATTTCTCCAAGGCCAGTCAGCTTGGAGCATGCCTGTAACCTCAGCAGTCAAAAGGCAGGAGCCAAGAGATCCCACAGCCCAGAGAACTTAGCAAGATGGTGTATCAAACCATCAAAACAAAATGTTTTTTTTTTTTTATGTTGGAGAATGTAGAGAATGACCATCAAGATAATTTGGGGAGTGGGGTGCCTTTACCCTAAGCAATTCAGTGGGTAAAGAAAGGCACTTGCCGCCGAGCCTGATGACCTGAGTTTGGATCCCTGGCACCCACTTAAAAAGCCAGATGCTGTTGTGACCCCAGTACTCAGAAGTACCTGGAAGCTCACAGGTCAGCCAGCTTGGAATACCTAGCAGAGCGGCAGAAACAAGAGAGGCGCTGCTTCAGAGTCAAATGGATGGTGAGGACTGATTCCACACAGGGGCCACACAGAGGCATGCAGACACCAGTGCTCACAGAAATGTCATCCCCCCCATCATACACCATCACCCCCTCCCCACACATCGTCATACAACCCCCCAACACACACACACACACACACACACACACACACACACACACACACACACACACACTTGCAGAGGCAGTTCTTTTTAAAAGCTCATTTGTAGGCCTACGGTGTGATGCCAGAGCTCCAGCTCCTAAAATATTCAAGTGTGTGGTTAAAAAAATGACTCAAGCAAAGCAGCAAAATTCACACAAAATATTCATACATTTTCCATTCATTAGCCGTCTCACATCTGGAACATTGTCCTAAAACATTACCAGAAATGAAAGCATTTGGAAGGTAGCTGCTGTAATAGTATTCATAATAATGGAGATCCAGAGTACTTATGCTCCCCAAATAGAAACGTGATTAAATTGTAGTCCATCTCCACAGCAGAAGCTTCTGAGTAAAAAGGAAACAAATTTTAATGCGCTGAGAATTAAATCCAAGGCCTTGCACATGCTAGGCAAGCTCTCTGTTGCTGAGCTCATCCCAGCCCTAACATGACCTTCTTGAAGAATATTTACTAACCTAAGAAACTATTGTTAGTGAACATCTTGCAGTAGTTTCTTCCTTCCTTCCTTCCTTCCTTCCTTCCTTCCTTCCTTCCTTCCTTCCTTCCTTCCTTCCTCCCTCCCTCCCTCCCTCCCTCCCTCCCTCCCTCCCTCCCTCCCTCTCTCTCTCTCTCTTTCTTTCTTTCCTTTCTTTCCTTTCTTTCCTTCCTTCCTTCCTTCCTTCTTCCTTCCTTCCTTCCTTCCTTCCTTCCTTCCTTCTTTCTTTCTTTCTTTCTTTCTTTCTTTCTTTCTTTCTTTCTTTTTTGAGACAGGGTTTCTCAGTGTAGCCTTGGCTGTCCTGGAACTCACTCTGTAAACCAGGCTAGCCCACAGAGATCTGCCTGCCTCTGTCTGGGTGCTGGGACTTAAGGCGTGTGCCGCCACTGTCTGGCTCAGGGACTTTCTAATCGTGTGGCTGACTTACCAGAAGTGAGATAAGGGCAGCGGAGGTTCCCTTTAGCTCACAATGTGAGTGAGTATGATCCGCCATGGTGTGGACGGCACGGCAGAATTCACTTGGTGGCAATGTGGGATATTCCCCCTAACTTGACAGGCCCGGAAGAAAGGTACATTCAGGTTGCTCTCCCCTTCAAAGCTGTTTATTCAGTGAGAGGTACCAGACCATGAGATGGCGCTGCCCACAGCCAGGGGCCATCTTCCCTCCTCAGTCAAACCACTCTGCAGACAGCGTCACGGTCACTCCCTGACCTCTCTCCTGCTTGGTTCTAAACTCAGTCAAGCTGACAATGAAAACTAGTCATCACAGATGTGTATTAACTTGCTGGACCTGCCGTAACAAAATATCACAGATTGAGTGGCTCAAATCATGGAAACATTTTCTCACAGATCTGGAGGTTCAAAGGTCAAGATGGAGGTGTTGGTAGTGTGTCTGGTCTCTTCCAAGCCTTCTGTCCTTGCTTTGTAGATGTCCTGTGCTTTCACATGGTGCTTCATGGCCTCTCTGTATGTCTTAGCTGCTTGGATTTATACAGACATCAATCTTACTGTACTACGGGCTACCTCAAGAATCCCCCCCCCCCTTTTTTTTTTTTCCGAGACAGGGTTTCTCTGTGTAGTTTTGCGCCTTTCCTGGAGCTTACTTGGTAGCCCAGGCTGGCCTCGAACTCACAGAGATCCCCTGCCTCTGCCTCCCGAGTGCTGGGATTAAAGGCGTGCGCCACCACGGCCCGGCTCAAGAATCCCTTTTTGGCCGGGCGGTGGTGGCGCACGCCTTTAATCCCAGCACTCGGGAGGCAGAGCCAGGCGGATCTCTGTGAGTTCGAGGCCAGCCTGGGCTACCAAGTGAGTTCCAGGAAAGGTGCAAAGGCTACACAGAGAAACCCTGTCTTGAAAAACCAAAAAAAAAAAAAAAAAAAAAGACTGAGAGGAAACATAGTGGTCTTATGGGTTTATAGTACCCCCGAGGGTTCATATTATGCAGCAATTGGTAGATAGGTGTGTTTACTGATTACAGATTTGAGAAGAGGACCTTTGAAGATGGCCTGCAGCCGAGTTGCTATTTAATAAGCGGTTCCAGCTGTCCTCTCCACCCTCATCTTTTGCTTTTGGAGATGTTCTGTAGCCCAGGCTGGTCTCCTGCCCACGGGCCTCCTACCTCCACCTTCAGCTGCTGAGGTTAAGGGGTTCACCACTATGTTCCGTTACAGCACCTGTATCTTTGCAGGCCCACCCCCAATAGTGTCTCGTGTATCCCAGGCTGACCTTGAACTTCTAGTGTACCTGAGGATGACCTCCAACTCTGCATCCTGAATGCTGGGATGATAGGCACACACCATTATCCCCCCTTTGTGCAGTGTTGAGGATTGAACCAGGGCTTAACTGAGCTACAATCCCAACCCATCAGGCTTCTTCATGTTTATCTCATTAATTTGAATACAGCAATTTTAATTTGGAATCAAGCGTCAACTTTTGTAGTGATACTACACTCATTTATAGGATATGTACATTACTAGGCTATTTATAAAATGGCTGCTGCATTTCTCATGAATACATAATCATTTTCTAAAAGGTTAAATGATACACACACAAAATGGTTGGGCAATCGTGGTACATGCCTTTAATGCCAGCAGTAGTGAGGCAGAGGTAGGAGGATCTCTGTGAGTTTGAGGTCAGCCTAGTCTACAGAGCAAATTCCAGGACAGCTGGGCTGGCTATACAGAGAAACCCTGTCTCAAAACAACAACAACAGGTTAAATGAAGACACTTGAGTGGCTCTGCAATAAACCAGTTTACCCCGAGTGCTCTTTATGTTATCTGCTGTAACAGACTGGGTCACTTTTGTACCTATAAACAAACACTTCTGCTCTGTGTAGTAAGCACGTTTAATTACAGTACTTGGAAGGCAGAGATAGGCAGATCTCTGCGAGTTTGACACCATCCTGTTCTACAGATGAGGACTGCAAAGTGTGACCCTGTCTCAAAACAAAACAAAACAAAACAAAACAAAACAAAACAAAACAAAACAAAACAAAACACACATGTTGTTGAAAACTGTTGAGAATATTCCATCTGAAAATGTGGATTGTCTGCAGTTTTATAAAAATTTGGATGTATTATCTTTATATATACATTTCTCTCTTTTTTGTCTTGTTTTGTTTGAGCCCTGGCTGTCCTGGAACTTGCTAAGTAGACCAGGGTGACCTTTAACTCACAGAGATCTACCTGCCTTTGTCTCCCAAGTGCTGGGATTAAAGGCGTGTGCTACCATGTTTGGTATTCATTTCTTTTTTAATACTAGGGGAAGAATCCAGAGCCTGGCAATGCTAGACATGTACATCACCATTGATCTACATTCCAGCTGAATTTTGACGTTCTTCAAGTTATTCTTGAATTCCATTCAGTTTGTTTGATCACATAATTGTTGAGGGTTTACATTTTTAAAGTTTTCAAGAACTGAAAATTCCCGTTCTTGTTAAAGGGACTGAATACCATTCTAATAACAGAAGGCTTCTATAAAACAAAATATGGAAGCCTAGAAGAAAGGGTCCATGAAGTCTTGCGAGGGGTGAATTCCATTTTAAAGTTACACTTCCAAGATGAGGATTTCACTATTTAAGTCAGTTTGATGGTATAGACCTGTAATCTTAACTTCTTGGGAATTGGAGGCAAAAGAATTCAAAGTCCAAAGTCACTTTGGGAAAGTAATTGTGGTTTGAAATGAAAATGGCCCTCATAGTCTCATAGATTTTAATTCTTGGGCACCAGGAAGTGGCACTACTTGAGAGGAATTAGGAGGTGTGGCCTAGTTGGAGTGGGTGTGGCCTTGCTGGGGGAAGTGTGTCAGGGGAGGTAGGGGGGTGCTGGGGTTTCAGGCCAGGCCCAGTGTCTCTCTTTCTGCTGACTGCAGATCTAGAGGTAGAACGTTCATCTCCTTCTCCAGCAGCATGTCCACCTGTATGGCTCTGTGCTCACTGCCATGATGACAATGGACTAAACCTCTGAAACTGTAAGCAAGCCCCAGTGAAATGCTTTCCTTTATAAGAGTTGTGGTGATCATGGTGTCTCTTCACAGCACCAGAACACTGACCAAGACACTTACCAAGACCCTGCTTCAAAATAGAAAAGGGGTCTTTAAGAAGGCTGGGGACACAGCTTAATACCTGCCTAGAATATGTGAAGCTCTAGGTTCAACCCTCACATTGGAAAAAAAAAGTTGCATCATTCAGAAAAAGAGGAAAGGAAGTAACTTAATTATTTTATACTGCTATAAAAGCATATTTAGTTGTAAAGAACAGAAATTTATTTATAGAGTTGGAAGTCAGAAAGACCAAGACTGAGGAGCCAGCATCTAGTGTGAATCTTCTTGCCCTTTCATCACAAGGCAGAGGGCAGAAGGGCAAGACAGCACAAGTTATCCTTGCATTGCCTGAGAGATGGGGAGGGGAGGGCATGAGTCATCCTGTTATCAGGAATCCTCCCCCACAATAGGCATGAGCCCTCTGGTTAAGGCTGAGCCATCATGATCTAATCACCTCTTGAAGGTCCCACCTCTCTGCATTCTTGAACTGAGGATGATGTTTATAACATTAACTTTGGCAGTCTCCCCCAAACCATAGCATGGGGTTATTTTAGAAACAGGGTCTTCAGGAAGGCTTGGAGGTGTTTATACAGGGCCTGAAGTGAGGAGCAAGCCTTCAGGATGGAGAAGAGGGTTTGAGGGGGTACAGGATGGAGGATGGGTTGGTGGAGCCCCAGTTTGTGGGCAGCATGACTGTTTAGGAGAGCATGATGGTCCACAAGAAAAAGATTCATCAGGAGCCAGCTTCTAGAATGGAGAGCACGGGGTTAATTAAATCGGTCTTCTAGAGCTAGGATCGACAGGAATGTATTTGGGAGAGGCAGCCAAGAGGTATATGAAGGAGGGGTCTCAACGATTAGTTTGGACTTTGGGAAGCTGAGGAAGTACTAGAAGATGGGCAGGTTGAGGGGACTTTGGAAGAGATCAAGGAAGGAGAAACCAGAGTTAACTCAGTCTTGTTTCTGAAATAAGGATTTTTTTTTTGTACAAAATATCACATTTTATCCTTTGTGCAAATCAGTATTCAAGAACTCTGTGCATTTTTGTTGTTGTTGTTGTTGTTGCTGTTGTTTCGCTTGAGCCCGGGGCTTCACACAAGCAAAGCCCATGCTCTGCACACCCAGCCCTTCTGTGGACTTGTTTTTTTTTTTTGTACTTCTTTTTTTTCTTGTCTGTTTGTTCTAGAGACTGAACACAGGGCCTCACATATGCTAGGCAGGTGCTCGCCAACTCAGCTGTAGCCCCAGCCCCATCCCCATGCATGTTTTAATTAATTAATCAACCAATTAATTTTAAGGCAGGGTTTCTCTACATGGCTCTGGCTGGCTGTCCTGGAACTCACTATGTAGACCAGGCTGGCTTCAAACTTAGAGATCTGTCTGCCTCTGTTTCTGAAATACTGGAATCAAAGGTGTAAGCCACCACGCATGGCCTCCACGCATGTGTTTTTAATCAATTGTTCACTATAAGGCTTCTAGGTAGTGTGTTTGTGCATGTCTCTCTGTGTAAATTCTATTACGTCACAGACGTTCAGGAGCACTCCTACCAAATAATCACCATTATAGTGCTATTCTGATTTAATGATTTGCAGAGCGCATCACGGAAAGATTATGTTTTAGAAATTTCTCTCTAGTCACTGAAGTAGATCAAAGTTACATTTGGCTGTTTGATTTAAAATGGTTATTAAAATGGCACCAAAGCAGCCTGTTTTGTTCAGCATACCTGGAAACTGCACCTCTGTATAGCACAGTTGGAATCTCATGACCACATAGTCAGCACTTCAGTACGTGGTATGTTCAATTTATTTATTTATTTTTAAGTTTATTTTTTAGACATTTATTTGATTTTTTCCCCCTGTATCTGAGTGTTTTGCCTACCTGTCTGTACATGCATCAGAAGGTGTTGGGTCCCCTGGAATGGGTGGTTGTGAGCCACTGCTTGGGTACTGGGAACTGAGCTCAGGTCCTCTTGAAGAACAACAAGTACTCTTACTGACTGAGTCATCTATCCAGTCCCCTGTATATTCAACTTAATTCACATACTTAATGAGCACCTGTTATGGACTAGATTTATAGGAAAAAAATTAGAAGAATGAAAATGAGCTAATATTTAGCTAAAAAGTGATACTTTTAAAGAGGAAAGGCTGGAATTTCTGAATGGTCAATTAAAGATATTTTTGTCAATAAATAATAAATTTAACATAAACTGCACTCCCAGCACTCAGAAATCATGGATATTTATTTATAGTTAAGCTATAATCCACATATATATCCTGACTTGGTTAGTTTCTGGGCATGCCTATGAGGGAATCATGTAGATCAATTGTGGTGGGAAGACCCCTCTCCTCTCCAAAACAGTGGGGTAGCACCATCCCCACATCTGGGTTCCACGTCGCATGAAAAGGTCAGAGTTATCGGAGTAAAGCTTGATGGAGTATTCTTTGCTTCCTAACTGTGGCTGCAACCTGGGCAGTCTCAAAGTCCTGCCTCTAGAATGTCTACCCTGATAAACATAACTAAAGGGTTTATAGTCTGTTTAATCCATTCTCCATATATGTATATATACGTACGTACATACATACATACATACATACATACATATATATATAGTGCTGGAATTATACCTAACCAGAGGTACATTTTGCTTTCAATTTCCTTATTTTCAACAATACTGTTATAATGTCCTGCACACTCTTTGTGTGAACTGGTGTGACTCACTCTTTGCGTGAACTGGGAACTGGTGTGACGATTCCTTAATTTACTTTTTCTTTGATACAGGGTCTCCTGTGGCCCAGGGTCATCTCAGACTTGCAAAGCAGTTATGGATGCCCTCGAAGTACTGATCTTTCTGTTTCTACCTCCAAGTGTTGGGATTATGGGTGTGCAATACCACACCTGGCTCTCAGTTTACTATTTATGTTAGTCAGCTTTCTATTATAGTAGCGAATACCTAAGACAATCAAGTTTAAAAGGAGAAAGGTTTATGTGGCTCACAGTTCTATAAATGTCAGTTCGTGGTTGGATGGCTGCAGTGTTTTTGTGTCTGTGGCAAGGTAGTGTACTATAATGGGTGCACGTGGCAGAGGAACTCCATCTGCTTTATGGCTCTGAATGAACTAGAGGAGGGAAGAGACCAGACACTCACAGTCTTCTCAGAGGTCAAGTCTTCAGTTACCTAAGACCTCCCACTAGTCCTGTTCTAGTTTGCTTTCTATTATGTGATAAACACAGTTGACCAAAAGCAACTTAGGGAGGAAAGAGTGTATTTCACCTTACAGCTTACCTTCATCATGAAGGGAAATCAAGGAAGGAACTCAAGGCAGGAACCTGGAGGCAGAGGCCATGAAGGAATGCTGCTCCCTGGCTTGCTGTTGATAGCTGGCTCAGCCTGCTTTCATATATCATCCAGGATCACTGGCCCAGGGTGGTCCCACCCACAGAGGCCTAGGCCCTCCCACATCAACTATTAGTAAAGAAAATGCTCCACAGATTTGCCTACATGCTAATATGATGGAAGCATTTTCTCTATTGAAATTCCCTTTCCCAGATGACCCTGGTTTGTGACAAGTTGACCAAATAACCAGCACATGGCTCCACCTTGTAACATTTCTACCACTTCCCAATAGCATCACTAATTCTTAGAGTGAGGATTAAACACTTACCAATGTGAGGATTTGAATAAGACTGGCACCCCTAGGCTCATTGAATGCTTGGTCTGGGGAGTAAACTGTTTGAAAGGATTAGATGGATTGGAGATGCGGCTTCGTTGGAGGAAGTGTGCCATTGGGGGTGGCTTTGAGGTTTCAGAAGCCAGTGCCAGGCCCAGACTCTCTTTCTGGACCTGCTGATCAGGATGTAGCTCTCACCTACTGCTCCAGCACCATGTTGTCCCTATGCTCCCTGCCATGATGATAATGGGCTAAGCCTTTTGAACTGTACACAAGCCCCCAATTAAATGCTTCTGTAAGAGTTGCCTTGGTCATGGTGTCTCTTCACAGCAACAGAACAGTGACTGAGACACCCACCCAAGATAGGCTTTTGGGGATATTGCATATACGAGCTATTGTACCATTTTAACTTTAATATCTAAAGCACCCCACATGTGGGCTATATTCCCAGATTCCTCATGAATACTCCACTTTTCTTGGTTCTCTCT
This sequence comes from Peromyscus leucopus, assembly GCF_004664715.2. Classification (NCBI taxonomy): domain Eukaryota; kingdom Metazoa; phylum Chordata; class Mammalia; order Rodentia; family Cricetidae; genus Peromyscus; species Peromyscus leucopus. Next base: position 8,968,265 of record NC_051085.1, read on the forward strand.
CTCTCTCTCTCTCTCTCTCTCTCTCTCTCTCTCTCTCTCTCTTACTCTCTCTCTCTCTTCCTGGCTGGAATGCTCTTTGCTTGTCCTTGTCCATTGAAATCATGTGGCTAATCCAGAGCCCAGTTCAAACTTATTTTCTATAGATATTATTCTTTAGTGTTTTGAAGAACAGTTATGTTGTTGTTTTTTCTTTTTTCGCTCTTTTGGGGGGCCTGCCATCCAGCTCCCAAATAAATCACACATGGTGGCTTATTCTTAATTATGAATGTCCGGCCTTAGCTTGGCTTGGTTCCTGCAAGCTTTCACTAACTTTAAATTATCCCATCTACCTTTTGCCTCTGGACTTTTCCCGTTCTCTTCTGTAAATCTTACTGTTACTCCATGGCTTGCTGTGTAGCTGGGTGGCTCGCCCCTGGAGTCCTCCTCTTTCTCTGGCTACTTCTTTTTTTTTTTCTTCCTCCTCCCAGATTTCTCCTTCTATATCTTCTCTCTGTCTGCCAGCCCCGCCTATCCTTTCTTCTGCTTTGCTATTGGCTGTTTGGCTCTTTATTAGACCAGCAGGTGTTCTAGACAGGCACAGCAACACAGCTTCACAGAGTTAAACAAATGCAACATAAACAAAAGCAACACACGTTGAAAGAATATTCTACAACACAGTTAATGGTCCTATTCCACTTGTGATGCCCCTGTATTTTAACACCACTGAACCTCACTTTGTATTTCAGGACTACGTTTACTTACTAATTTAGGATCGAGAGAAGTGCATATGTGATTGTCACAGTTACTGTGTATCCCACCACATCGGTAGGTGCCTAAGTAACTAGCATATTTTGATTTTGTTTGGAGTGACGAATATAAATATCAGAGAAATTAAGAAGATATCTTGGCATGCCATGTTTCAGGGGGCCAGAGGAGCTGAATATAAGTGCCAGTTCTTTTTTTTTTTTTTTTTAAGTGTGAGAACAGCTTGTGTGGTTGAAAAGTATTGCTTTCTAGCTGCCTGTCAAAAATGTTTGTTAGCTGAAAAATTTAGACTCACAGTCTGTTTTCCAAAGTGAGCATCTTCCATGTGCCAAGTATTCAAAACAAACTGTGTTTTCACGAAGGAGAACGGAACTTAGCAATTAAACAAGGCGTCTGATTCTCGAATTGCCTTTTAACTAGGCATGCGGTATAAGGAATCTTCTGTATTATAATTAGCACAGAAAGGACAAGGAACATAAAAATCTAGTGAGTGTCAACTGTGACTCCGTTCCAGGGATGCTAAAGACCCAGGGCGGCCGATCGATGACCCTCGCAGCCCACACGTAGGAGGAGACGCTCCCCAGAACTTCTAAGGTTAATAATACTGAGAGGAGGTGACCTAAGCCTGGTGATAGACACCGGGTAGCTAATCTGACCTCCTCAAGCGCGCGCGCGCGCAGGCTCTGGACGAGGCGGGCTGGGCCACGGGGGCGGGGCCTCCGCTCTCCGCGGTCCAATCACCTGCGGGCTCAGGGGGCAGGCCCTCTGCTGGCCACGCCCCTAGCCGACGCGGGAGGGGCGCTTTTAAGAAGCGGCCGCAGGCGGCCCACTGTCAGGTGTGTGGGGCTGCCGTGTGCGCCGCTCGCCCCGCTCGCCGCTCGCCCGCCCGTCCGTCCGCCTGCCCGCGGCTCCAGCGCCCTCACCTCGGCCTCCCTCGTCCGTCCGCCCGGCTCTCGCAGCCTCCGCGGGTCACCCCGGACCTTGCACCCGCGAGCTCTCGGGCGCCCGACGGGGCCGCCTCCGGCCATGGTACCGTCCCAGGAGGATCCCGCGGCCGCCGCCGCCGCCGCCCGGGAGACGAGCGAGGCGCAGCCGCCGGGGCCCGCGCCCTCGGATGACGCTCCGCTGCCCGGCTCGGGACCCTCGGATGGCTCCGACGTGGCCGCAGAGAAGGTGGAGGTGGAGCTGTCGAGGTCAACGGGCGACGAGCCCCCCGTCCCCCCCGAGGGCGGCTGGGGCTGGCTGGTGATGCTGGCGGCCATGTGGTGCAACGGATCTGTGTTTGGCATCCAAAATGCCTACGGGGTGCTCTTCGTGTCCATGCAGGACACCTTCGGGGCCAAGGACAGTGACAACATGGCCTTCAAGACAGGTGGGGCGTTGCGGCGGGCCGAGGGGACAGGCGGGGTGGGAACACACACCGCGGGAAAGCTTGGTGCGTCCTCTGGTGCTGGGAGGGTATGAGCGGTGGGTCTGACCCGTCGTACTTGCAGCTTGGGGCTTCCGTGTGCCGGTCTTTGTACGGAATCTGCCAGGATCATGCGTTTGGAAGCAAGTTGCCGAGTTGTGCCAGCCCTAGGCTTCTTTCGGCAGAGTGGGCGCCAAGAATCCGCAGTACTTTCCTCTAAGTGTTGGAAAGCAAACGGAACGGTCCTGCACAAACAACATTGCACTGTCTTTCTTAAAGTCTGTGTGTGTGTGTGTGTGTGACCGACCTCCACGGTTATCCGCTTGCTGTGCTGCAGAACGATGTGTGTGTGTGTGTGTTTGGGTGGGTGCGGCGCAGCCAGGCGCGGGTGATTGGCAAGATGGAAAAGTGGATCCCAAGGTCACAGGGAGCCCCAAAAGGCAGCTCATCAAAAGTGGTAGTCTGATGTCTCTCTGCACTCTACTAAATATAGAAAGCATAGGAGGCAGCCACGTGGGAAGAGGAAGATAAGGGCTTGCACCTCCTGTTGTGTTGACATTTTTTTTTTCCACCTTGCGGAAATAAAATGCAAAACGTGCAGACTCCGCATTTTTATGAAGTGCTTTTGCCTGACTTCTTGATGGATTATGCAATACTCAAGTCTAGGCTCTTCTGCATACGATTTTTTTATTATTTCATCTCACACTGCAAGGCAGTTGCTGTCAGCTCTGTTTGGGTGAGAAAACTGAAAGTCAGTGAAAAGAAGTGTCTTGGTGAGGAACAGAATCAAGATAGAACTCGTCACCTGATTTCAAGACTGAATGATTCTCATTGCTAAATCAGGCTACCACTGCCTTTTGGGAAACTTCATAAGATCAATAATTTCTGTGTTTCTCTCTGCTCAGCCTGGCCTTGAACTCAAGATCCTCTTGCCTCAGTTGGGATTACAAGAACATTCTGCACCATACTGGGCAATAAATAGTCTTTTAAAACAACAATAGGTTCTCATTATGTAGTCCTGGCTGGCCTAGAACTTAACACATAGGCCAGGCTGTCCTCAGACTCACAGAGATCCACTTGCCTCTGCCTCCCAAGTGATGAGATTACAGGAATGTACTACCACAGCCTCACACGATAGTCTTTTTTTAACCTTTAGTTTCTGCTTTTAGAGTGCATATTGCTTAGATTTTTGTTGTGCACACAGAGAAAATAAACAGGATGGTCATTACAAATTGTAAGGGAAGGTGGTTGAAATCCTGCTCCCAGCTGAAATCCTTGTGAGCCCAAACTTCCACGTCTGAAAAGGGAGCCCAACCCATGGAGTTGCCGGAAGAAGAAGAAATAGGGTACATGGTGTACTTAGACACAGAAGTGTCAAGACTCGTGCAAAATAATCCGTGTTTGCTATTGCGTCTTCATATCTATCCTGCTGCAGTGTACAAGGGTTACCTTCCTTCAGTTAAAACTGAAGGATTTTAAAATTACCTTTCCTTTCCTTCTTTAGTGTTGGGTGGGAACGGGCTCTGGGCATGCTAGTCAAAGGCTGTGCTACTTCTCTAAATTTCACATGATTTTCATTACACGGATATATTGTACTCTATGCACTCTCCCCTTAAGAGACATTTAGATTGCTTTCAAACTTATAAAAATACTTTATAAAAAGCTCATGCACCGATGTATCACTGTGTGAATAATGATATATCATATTTAATGGGGAATTTCTGTTCCTTAAGTGGCTGTTGGAGTTGCTGTGTTGGGCAGGGTCAAAGACTTAGGTACAGTATGTTAAAATGTTCTTAGTTTTAACTGAAGGAAGGTAACCCTTGTACACTGCAGCAGGATGGACATGAAGACGCAATAGCAAACACGGATTATTTTGCACGAGTCTTGACACTTCTGTGTCTAAGTACACCATCTACCCTATTTCTTCTTCTTCCGGCAACTCCATGGGTTGGGCTCCCTTTTCAGACGTGGAAGTTTGGGCTCACAAGGATTTCAGCTGGGAGCAGGATTTCAACTTCATGTTTGTCGGATTTCCGGACCTAGGTTTTTAATCGCTGATCATACTGCACTGGTTAGATCACTCTGCACATCCGGTATTTTCATGTTCCTACAGTGCTTCTGGGGTTAAACATCTGAAAGGCTAGGGATTTAGCTCAGTTGGTGGAGTAGTACTCACACAGAGTACTACAACACTTTATAAAGACAGGCCTGGTGGCATATGCCTGGAGTCCCAGCACTCTGGAGGACAGGCAGGACGACCAGGAGTTCAAGGTCATATGACCTTCAGCTTCAAGCAAGTTTGAGGCCTCCATGGTTTACAAGAGACCCTGTCTTTAAAAAAAAAAATTCAACTAGTAAACAATGACTGCTGTTTATGTCTTGTCAAATGATTTTTGAAATGTAGAGACTTCCACAGGAAAAAAAACCTACTTTTTAAAGGGCATTCATGCAAAATTCTGATTAGAGTAGGGAAGCCCTGCCTGGCAGTGCCAAGAGGAGATTTTGTAGCTAGAGTTTTCCTGCGTTGCCCACAGTCAGGACAAATCTGTCATCCGCCAGTCCCACAGCCGCTCAGACCCAACCAAGTAAACACAGAGACTTATATTGCTTACAAACTGTATGGCCGTGGCAGGCTTCTTGCTAACTGTTCTTATAGCTTAAATTAATCCATTTTTTATAAATCTATACCTTGCCACGTGGCTGGTGGCTTACCGGCGTCTTCACATGCTGCTTGTCATGGTGGCGGCTGGCAGTGACTCCCTCAGCCTTCCGCTTCCCAGAATTCTCCTCTCTCCTTGTCTCTCCTATACTTCCTGCCTGGCCACTGGCCAATCAGTGTTTTATTTATACAGAAGGATATCCACAGCAAGATTTCCTTGGGGTTCTTCTCCCTAAGAGTATCTTGTTTGGTTTGTGTTTTTGAGAAAGGATCTCGCCACCTCTTCAAGACTATCTTAATTCTTTTTTGTTTGTTTTTTTCCCCTGAGACAGGGTTTCTCTGTGTAGTTTTGGGTGCCTGTCCTGGAACTTACTCAGTAGCCCAGGCTGGCCTCAAACTCACAGAGATCCCCCTGCTTCTGCCTCCCGGGTGCTGGGATTAAAGGTGTGTGTCCCCACGCCTGGCTCTTCATTCTTAATGTATAACCTAGCCAAAATTCTCATGAAAGGGTCTGATGAGATTTACTCCCACTAATTTATAAGTGAGTTTCACACCTGCTTGGTTGTGAAACCAAACACTCCCGCCCTCCGCCCTCCCCTTTGAGACAAGGTCTGTTATATAGTCTTGGCGGGCTAGAATCACTGTGTAGACTAGGCTGGCCTTGAACTCCACCCATATCTGTCTCCTAAGTGCTGGGATTAAAGGTGTGTGCCCCATGCTCACCCCGCACCCTCTTCTTACGTACAAATGCTTGCTGTTTTGGAGCTGGTGACACAGGAATTTTAAATCAATGCCAGCGCTTCTCGGAGTTTAGGGTCTGTTGAGATACAAAGGAGTACACCAGGGAAAGTGTCAGATTTCTCCCCTGAGACACACATACTAGAAAGATCCTCAGCCCTATTCTAAAAGACTGAAATTCTAAGTGGTGGGAACTGGGAAAGGCAACTGATAGCCTTTCTCTCTGGTTATAAACATCTCGGTGATATTGAGGTGTTGGAGTGGGGATGCTAGCTGAACTCCAAGTTGGGCAGTAAAATGCCTAAAGCATACAGCATGCTAAGACACACACCCCTTCCCGCTGTGATGCCCAGGTGCTGATGACAAGACAGTGTCCCACAGCGTGACATGTCGGAAGTGGTGTAGGTAGGACTAACAGAGCTTGAGTTGTCTTTTCCATGACAGTTTTACCCATTACATTCCATGGGTGGAAGGGAATCAGTCTGGAAAAGAAAGAAAATGGATACAATTAACTGGAGCATAGTTTTCTGCTAGAATCTACAACGTTGTTTTAACTGCTGGACCCTGAAAAACCATGGCACTGCTAAGTCTAGTGCTCTCTGTCTTCTCATTCAGTGCCATGGGCCAGTCTTTGGGACCAAACAAGGGTATTAACCTTATCTTCTGTTTTCTTCCTGGGGAAAGACGAATATTTTTTTCCCCCAAGGTTTATTTATTTATTATGTATACAGTGTTCTGTCTGCAGGCCAGAAGAGGGCACCAGATCTCATTCCAGACAGTTCTGAGCCACCATGTGGTTGCTGGGAATTGATCTCAGGACCTCTAGAAGAATAGCCAGTGCTCTTAAACTCTGAGCCATCTCTCCAGCCCCCCAAAGACAAATATTTTAATGGTGTGTTTGATTGCTTTTTAAAACTATCTATTAAAGACAGGTATGTTTTTAGAATTTGTATTTAGGTTAGCACTAATGCTAATCTTTTGAAGAAATTACTGTGTTTGAACCAAAGGCTTGGCTTCTTTCAGTAATTCTCCCAGTATGCTATTTTTTAAAAAAGTATTTTTGTGAATGTGTGTGTGTGTGCCTGAGTGTGCATGTGCATGTTTGTGTGAGGGTGTGTTCATACCATGTTATGTCTGTGGAGGTTGGAGGATGTGTGTGTGTGTGTGTGTGTGTGAATGAGTATGTGTGTGTACATTTGTGTGTGAGGGTGTGTTCATTTCATGGTATGTCTGTGGAGGTTGGATGACGTGTGCGTGCATGTGTGTGTGTGTGTGTGTGTGTGTGTGAATGAGTATGTGTGTGTACATTTGTGTGTGAGGGTGTGTTCATTTCATGGTATGTCTGTGGAGGTTGGATGACATGTGTGTGCATGTGTGCGTGTGTGTGCGCGTATGTCTACGTGTGTCTGGAGGTAGGAAGATGTGTGTATTGTGTGTATGTGTGTGTGAGTGTGCGTGCATTCATGTCTGGGCGTGTCTGGAGGTAGGAAGATGTGTGTATTGTGTGTATGTACGTGTGTGAGTGTGTGTGCATTCATGTCAAGGTGTGTCTGGAGGTTGGAGGACAACCCTGGGTGTTGGTTCTCACCATCAGCTTTTGCGTAGGTCTTAGGCTTGAGCAACAAGGGCTTTTGCCCACGGAGCCATTTCCCTAGCCTCCCAAACATGCTCTTCAGTGGCCTTTCTTGAGAGTGGAGGTCTGGGAAACACCACACATTATATTCTTCTCTCTGGGGTATTTAAAATGCAAGTCGACATTAAGTTATTTAAAAACATCTGTCAAAAAGATGTAGAAAGAGAGGCTGTTTGTCCACATCCTTTAATGTTACCGCCCCTTCCCTTGATGGAAAAGGCATATTCTTTAGACAGTTCTCCCACTGAGTAGGAACTGGGTAGCATGTAGAGGTGGAAGCGTGGTGCATCGTCTCATTACCCTCATTAGCCCCTGAGACTTCAAGCCAGTCAGCTGCCAACCCCGAGTTTTCACATTTAGCACTTAACAGAGATATTGGCTATAGAGTCTATACCTTCCCCTTCAGACTTCATTGAACTGGCAGCACCCAGAGAAAAGCACATTTATTTGGTTATAGTTTCATGTGATGTGGAAGTCTTCAGATTGCCACCCAAAGTTAACTGTCCACTTCACTCTTAGGATGGACGGAGCTTGGTCAACTGTGTACAGATACTAGTGAACAAAAAGGAGACCGTCAGTCTAGCGGCAGAAAGGGAAACCCACAAGGCTTGTCTGGCCAAAGTGTCCTCCCTTCTGCAATTGTAGTGTCAGGGTCCAAACATGGTAGGTCGGAGTTTCTCTGCAGAGAGCTCTTACACAGAACCTGCATAGCATGTCTGTGGGGTTACTAGAGGATTTTATTATTATTTTTTTTTTTTTGTTTTTCGAGACAGGGTTTCTCTGTAGCTTTGCGCCTTTCCTGGAACTTGCTTTGTAGACCAGGCTGGCCTCGAACTCACAGAGATCCGCCTGGCTCTGCCTTGAGTGCTGGGGTTAAAGGCGTGTGCCACCACCGCCTGGCTGAAGATTATTTTTTAGCTTTTGTGGCTGGCTTTGAAGAAAAGGGCTTTAATCGTTATTACCCACCTGGGGATGGGACGGTGAGGATTCAAGTTGTAATGGTTAGCCTTAGGGGAAAGTGAGTGAGAGAGACAGGAAGGCCAGAGAGGACCTGGGAGAAACTGCCTTTGAGCTTACCTTGGGCTAGTTTTTTAGGCCCCAGAACCACAAATATAGTTTGGTGTTACACCTTAATTACTGGGAATTTACACCGTCAAAGCCTTTGACTGAGGAAGTCAGAGTTAATCTTGCTGCTGTGACTTGCTTCATTGAGCTTCAAGAGGTTTGGCTGGTGAGGAAAGCTGCCCGTATAACCAGCCACCCGAGCTGCTGCTGTCTCAGTGCAGTAAGTAAGAGCTGCTTCGGTGAGCGGATTACAATAAAACAGCGGCCTGCTTCGGGTTCCTCTACATCTTTTGCTGTACTAGCAGTACCCAGTTCCTGCTTTCATTGGCGGTCGAAGAGCTAAGAAATACTTGTGGCAATACCTCATCTGAGCTACTAGCTCCTAAGTCAGTAGATAGAGCACAAAAGGGATTCATGACATTGGAAAATAAAGGGATGGCGCTGTACACCTGTAATCCTGGTGCGTGGGAGGTAGAGGCAGAAGGCAGGCAGGTAGGTTTACGGTCAGCCCAGCCTATGGAGTGAGACCCTTCCGTAAAAGAAAAAGAATATGGTATGGTCATAGTTATTTCATGTAATTTCCTTCCATTTTGACTGCCAAATCAACCCAAACCGAAAGCATATCTGACTGACTTTAGGAGAGGGTTTGAGATATCCTTTAGCATACATGGTGTCCTCTGCTGCTTCAGTACGGGAGGTGAAACCCCGGGCTGCACGCAGGCTGGGCAAAGGCTCTGCCGCCTCCGCCGCACTTCCGGCTCCGGCTCTGAGCTCTCCACGTGATTTGCTGTGTCTTTACGCTTGCCTCTGTTGAGCCCACGCTGCAGTCCCTTCAGGGTAAGCCCGTGGCTGCGGGCTTCACTTTCCCTGCCTACCCGGCTGTTTCACAAACCCGTGGCTCCAGTTACATTTCTAAAGTTTAGAAGACTATTTACAACTTCTGGATAGTTCCATTTGGGTACAAAGGCACATCATACTCCGCTACAGTGAATTTGCCTTTTAGCCAGCCCAGGAACCTTCCCCCATCACCAGAAACACCAGCGCTCTTGCAGTCAGACATGTCTTTCCCGAGTTCTCGTGGTGTCGAGTACCTTTGGTTCCTTAACTCAGACATACACGGTGTGATGGTGTTCCTCAGATCATGAGGGCTCTGGCATAACTGATGATTAATCCCTGATAGATATAGATAATGTTATGGCATAATTGGGAGGTGGTAAAAGGTGTCGGGTCCTATGGAGTAAGTAGGTCACTAGGAATATGTCCTTAGGGCGATCGGTTCCTGGTCCTCCCTCCTGCCTCTATCCCCCTTTCTCTGTTTCCTGGTCGCTGTGATGTGAGCTGCTCTGCTCCACCATACTCTCGACCATGGGTTAACACCTCTATAACCATGAGCCAAACCAACCCTCCTGTAAGTTCTTTTACTCAGGGATTTGGTCACGCACGGTGACGGAAAAATCTAACTAATACATCCAGACTTCATGCATTTACCCCTTCCATTGTATCTGCATCCTTCCTCCTCTCTAAATTATTCCCCTTTCTCCTTCAGCCCCATGCCTTGATCCCTTTGGACCTCTATTGCCAGAATGGCATTATGGATTGTATAAGTGTGCCTGCTTAAATGCCATCCGTGGCACACTTTGCCTGCAGGCAAACACCAGACTCCTGAGTCCCGAGGTCTGCAAGTTGTGGCCCTTGCCTGACCCTCGGCCCTTGCCTGCCTGCCTCCCTCCCTCTCTTTCTTGTTGATATTTTTGAGGAAGGGTCCCCTGTGTGCCCTGTCTGGCTTAGAACTCACTGTAGAGCTGGCTGGTCTCAAATGCACAGAGGCCCACCTGCCTCTGCCCCCATGCCTGGCTCACCCCTCTGTTCTTGTTCTCTGTGTTCCAGCCAAGCTGGAAGCCCTGTGCATACCCCGATTCATCACATTCCCTTTGTTTCTGTCCCCTTAGGTGTCCTGCTCCTAGTGGGGTGGGAAGTCCTTGGAGGATGCCAGTGACATGGTTTTTTTTTTTTTTTTCTCAAGACAGGGTTTCTCTGTGTAGCTTTGCGCCTTTTCCTGGAACTCACTTGGTAGTCCAGGCTGGCCTTGAACTCACAGAGATCTGCCTGACTCTGCCTCCCAAGTGCTGGGATTAAAGGCGTGCGCCACCACCGCCCGGCTGGTTTGTTCATTCTTTATGCACAACCCTGGAACTCTGTGCTACTGTGGTTACATTTTAAGTACCTGGGATGGTGAGGGCTACTGTATTTTGGAGATTTGAGGCTAAATTCAAGTGAATTATGAATTAAGCTTGAAGTAGAAGACAGAGTTCAGAAGCCAGTTTCAACTTATTCTAAGTTAACTAGCAATCTGTAAAAGGAATTAAATTAATTAATAATTTGTTTTTAAAAAAGGCCTTGTGTTCTGCCTCTGACTCCTGAGTGGCAGGATTACAGCCATGTATCACCATGCTTAGAGTATGAAAGGCATTTTAAAGGTAGTCCAAATTTATTTAAGTGATAATTTGTATGGTCCTTTGCCATAAAGATAAGGTGTTCGTGTGTTACCTTATTTTCCATTTTCACTTATTTTGTGACGGGATCTTGTGGTGTTGCCCAGGCTGATCTCATGACCAAATGATCCTTCTGCCTCAGTTTCTTTCCTATCTAAGCCGTTCACACGTGTTAGCATGCCTGGATTATTTTCTTGGAATAGACTTCTCCTGTGTCAATAGATAAGGGAACTGCAGCTGGCAGAGGTTTGGGTTGGGCAGCATGACAACAGTGTTCACATCTGCTAAGTTGGACTTAAGAATATCTCTTTCACTAGGGGCATTTTTTTGTACTTACATAGTCCCCCCCACAAAGTAAAACACCCTGCCCTTTTCAATACTGTTTTCTACACATTTACTTGTATTTTTATCAAAATCCTCAATAGTGTTTTCTGCTTAAACATCAGAAGCCCTGTGAAGTCATTTTTGGAAGAGAATTCCACTTCGAGTCATGATAACTCACCCCCCCCAAAGCAAAACAAAACAAAAAACCTGACCTCATATTCAAATTAAACAAATCTCAACAAAAACAAACTAAGCCCCAAACAACTGGAAAAGTCAGCTCGCCAAAGCTCCAGGCACCTGCCTAGCCTGGTACCACCCACGCAGGAACTCTGGGTGTTTTATTTGGCAAAGAGTCATAATGGGCAACTCCAGTACACACACCTGAGAACTGTGCAGACCTACCACACAGAAGGAACGGCCTGTCAGAGCCTGCAGTGATGGAAAAGGGAGCCCCAGACTCTGGCTGAATGTGCATGGTCACACAGTGTCTTCACTAACAGCGAACGGCATTTCTCCCTTGCATGGAGAAACCAGAGCTAAGGAACCGAAGGCAGTGATTATCTTATTCCCAAGTCAAAAGTCTTTTTCATTTCACTGTTTTTTTTTTTTTTTTTTTTTTTTTTTAATCACAGGCATATTTGTGAGCTACAGATTTAAAATAATGTGTGTGGACCAAAGCCATGTTTCCATCCAACCTCCTTACTCCTTTTAGTAAACACAAACATCTCATGCTCACCTTCAAAGAGAGTTTACCTTCATCGCAAGTGAGCATCTCTAGGACTCAGAAGTCGAAGCGTGCCTTTGCATTATTCACCAGGCAAAGTTTTAGTTGTTATGGAAACACTCAGGGTTCTCCTTTCATTTCTCTGTAATTACAAAGTTTTAAGATTGAATATACTTTTTGTGCCCCTCTGCAATTTTGATTGAGAATCATAAAGTGGAGTTCAACATTAATGGACAGGGTTGGGAATGCAGCTCAGTAACATCCTATAGCATTTGTCTAGCGTGTGGGAGGTCCTGGCACTCTGGATTCCACCTCCAGCACTGCAGCAGCAACAGCAAATTAGTAAAAACTGTCAAGGTATGCCTTAGATAGTTAAGTTGAAGCAAAAGAAAATTAGCCGAGTTAATGTAAAAAGTCATGGAAATGAATCAGGCCTGACGGTTTACACCATTAATCCCAGCACCCAGGAGACAGAAGCAGGCTAGTTTGAATTTGAGGCTAGCCTGTCTATATAGGAAGTTCGGGTTAGCCTGATCTACATAGCAAATTCAGGGCTACATCATGAGGCTCTGCCTCTTTCCCATTCTGAAAAGTTCCAGGAAATGTTCTAATGTCATCACATTTCAGCTAGTACCTCCCTTTCCTCCCACCCTCAAGAAAATTACTTCAGTAATGTTCTTCAACAGTTCAGAAAGCTGAAATTTATTTCTGTTATAGACGTAGATTGGATTTAAACTCCAATTCTGTTGTAGCTTATAAAATCAGAAAACCAGGGCCTGGAGTGATGGCTCAGAGGTTAAGAGCACTTGTTTCTGGCAGAGGATCAGAGCTGCTTTCCTGGTACTTACATGACTGTTCACAACCATCCAATCTCCAGTCCCGGGGAAGATCCTCTCCCTCTCTGGCCTCTGCAGGTACTACATGCACACGGTGCACAGACATACGTACAGGCAAGATACCCCTACAACTTAAAATAATCCCAGCACTCCAGGGCTTGGGGCAGAAGAGGTGCTACAAGTTCGAGGCCTACCTGGTCTGAATAGTAAATCCTGGGCCAGCCAGGGTTATGTGGTACGACTTTGAAAAGAAAAAAAAGAAAACAAAATAAGAAAAGAAAAAAAGAAAACAAAAACAGAAAACCCCAGGCCGGGCGGTGGCGGCACACACCTTTAATCCCAGCACTTGGGAGGCAGAGGCAGGCAGATTTCTGAGTTCAAGGCCATCCTGGTCTACAGAGTTAGTTCTAGCCAAGACTACACAAAGAAACCCTGTCAGAAAGAAAAGAAAACCACTCATTAATACTGAGTTCTCTGACTAGATAAGTATTAATGCCTCGCTGAGTCAGTCCGGTGGCTTTTCTCCTCATTGTGTGGAGTGTGCTTCCAGCTCCCATCTCCGCCACTGAGCTGTCTGCCTTCAGCCCCAGGCAATGGTTTTTAATAGTAAAAACCTTTTCATCTGCTGTATTATTGTGATTTAGTTTTGGCTTTTTTTTAAACTTCCTGTGGGATTTCTAATGACAGACATGGAAGGCGTCACGCTCGTCAGTGATTGTGTAAACAAGGATGGCCCACAGAGTTAATTGTTTTTGTACGAGTGGTGTAGGAAGTTGCTGTTGTCCTCCGGGCCCTGTGGTTGTGACTGACAGTAAACTGGCTCTAAGGGACCGCTGTGTCGTAGGACTGCATAAATGATAAATCCACGGAACTTTAATAAGACATTGAAGTGCTATGTTTTGTCTCTTTCTAGAGGATCGTTCTTGTGCAATAGGTTGGCATTGGTAAAGGGACTAATTTGATGGATTTAGTTAGTTTTATATGTTTTGTTTTTTGTTTGTTTGTTTTTTGAGACAGAGTCTTTCTATTTAGTCCTTGCTGTCTTGGAACTCTCTGTAGACCAGGCTGTCCTGGAACTCACAGAGTTCCATCTGTCTCTGCCTCCTGAAAGCTGGGATTAATGGAGTTGGCTGCCATGCCCAGCTCTTTTTTTTTTTTTAAACCAGAATTTCATGTAGCCCAGGCTGGCCTCAAACTCTGTGTAGCTGTGAGTGCTGGGAACTGAACCCAGGTCCTCTGCAAGAACAGTAAGTTCTTAATCACCGAGCTATCTTTCCAGCACCAGCCATTTGTAGAAAATTTGAGTTTAGAATTTGAAAATTGTAGGTGATAAATTCTACATTTAGGCATTTGGCTGGTTAAGCATTTGGCTGGTTAAGCTTCAGGCTTTCCAGCAGCAGTTCAGCTGAGAGCCATCAGGATGAGGACACAGAGGCTTCCAGTCTGAGGAAACAGGACCAGCTGAGGAATTGGCAAGGTGAGATAGCTGTGGCTTGTCCTGTCTCTCTGATCTACCAGCATGGACCCCAATAACTTGCCTCAGGTTTGATTTTATTAATAAGAACTTTTAAGATTCATGCTACAATCAAACTTGGGGGCATACATACAACGAATAATAAAGTGTGAAATGAATGCTGTGAAGATTTTCTGTTCTAGGAAGAACGTTCATGGTTCCGAGAGACAGACATTTATCAGACTGTGATTGCTCCAAACCACAGAGGAGGCAAAAAAAAAAAAAAAAAAAAAAAAGCCGCAGGAAACCATGACTATGTCTAACAGTGACTTTGAAATCTTCAAAAAGATGACAGGATCCTACATTGATGATTCCACATGGACTATGATAAAGCCATTAAGCCGATTAACACCATGGAAAAATCGACTTTGGACTACAAACTGATCAGAACAATTTCGAGAGGACTAGTTGAGAAGATCCAGCCTGACAGACTACTCAAACAAGGACTTGAAACAAGCCCTGAACTTTCCTTTTATGCAGAGACTGGACAAATGATACAGGACTTGACAATTAACCCAAAACTTTTCTTTTCAAGATTCCCTAAAGATATCTTCACCCCTAGAAAGCAAAAAGAAAAAGAGAATATAGATATGAGATAGATCATCGAATCTACTCTGAGAAAAAAAAGATAAAGAAATAATAGGATAAATAGGTAGATCATTGAATCTACACTGAAGAAAAAGGGAAGATATAAAAATGACAAAAGGTAGACTACTGAATCTATTATGAAAAGAAAAAAAAGAATATGGATATGATAAGATAAAAAGGGAGATTATGGAATCTACTTTTAAAAAGGAACTACTTGTTTTAATAAGATAAGTAATGAAAATTTTTTGGTCTGAGTTTTTCAGATGTTACTGGACTGGACATTGTTAATATATATAATGGAGTTTTTATCTGAATCTGTCAAATGTTAATGGACTAGACATCATTAATGTAATTTTTGGCTGTATATATTGTATATGCTTATTGGATAGTTTTTCTTGTATTAGTTATAAGCTTTTTTAATTTTAGACAAAAAGAGAGGAGATGTGGGGGTATTGTGTTCCCCAAAATATTGTGTACTCTAATAAATTTATCTGGGGTCAGAGAACAGACAGCCACTAGATACAAAGGCTAGAAAATGGTGGCACTCACACCTTTAATCCTAGCATTCCAGAGATAGAAATCCCTCTGGATCTCTGTGAGTTCAAGGCCACATTGGAAATAGCCAAGCATGGTGACATGCCTTTAATCCCAGAAAGCCAGCCTTTAATCCCAGGGAGTGGTGGTAGAAAATAGAAAGCTATATAAGGCGTGAGGACCAGAAACTAGAGGCATTTGGCTGGTTAAGCATTTGGCTGGTTAAGCTTCAGGCTTTCCAGCAGCAGTTCAGCTGAGAGCCATCAGGATGAGGACACAGAGGCTTCCAGTCTGAGGAAACAGGACCAGCTGAGGAATTGGCAAGGTGAGATAGCTGTGGCTTGTCCTGTCTCTCTGATCTACCAGCATGGACCCCAATAACTTGCCTCAGGTTTGATTTTATTAATAAGAACTTTGAAGATTTCTGCTACAACCCTGCCTCGAAAAACCAAAAAAAAAAAAAAAGAAACATAGTAATATTTCTCTTAAGGAAGGTCATTAATATACAAATGCTGTAGTGAAGGGATTGATGTGCTACAAAAGTGAAACGTGGAGTGTTAAGAATGTTCTTCTAAGGAAGGCCGAGTTTATAGCTCAGTTGATTGAGTTCCTGGTCTTTGCAAGGTCCAGGGTTTAAATCGCAGCACCACAAAAGCAGAAGAAAAAGAGAAAAGGATGTACTTATGAAGTTTACTAGAAATATTTCCCAAAGCAAATATGTAATACTAGATAAATACTTATTTCTTAGCAGATGAATCACAAAGGCATCTAGGAGCACAGATGCAATATTTCCTACGGTCTTTCATCCCTCCTAATCCTTATGACCCAACACTGAACTGTTGCTGCCCTAATTTATCAGCTCACTTACTTGTGCTATTTTTTATTTTACTTGACAGCCCTCTGCCAATCTAATCTTGTATCATTTATTGCTCAGCTGTAAATTCATCTCTTGAAGTTCAAAAAAAAAAAAAAAAAAAAAAAAAAAAAAATTCTACATTTAGTTCCCTTGTGGGTTTCCTTGCTTCCTTCCTTCCCTCCTTCCCTCCTTCCCTCCCTCCTTTCTCTCTCTCTCTCTCTCTCTCTCTCTCTCTCTCTGTCTCTCTCTCTCTCTCTCTCTCATGTGTGATCCCCCCACTTTGGTGCTGGGGTCCAAGCCTACTGCCCATGTTTACTAGACTTTACCTTAGCTTTGAGCTAAATCCCCAATCCCAGAATTATAGATTTAAAAAGGAGGACATATTTACAAGAAAGAAACTGTTGGTTTATATGAGTATTTACTTTCTTTTTTATTGTTGATGAGCACGTTTCACTTAGGTAGCTATTTCTCTGTCCCAAGGTTACCTACTTAACAGTTTCATTCAGTGTGGCGTCCCCAGTGGTCTCCTCTAGGTTACTAAACCAGGCCCCTGGGGTTGTTTGAGTTGCAGGCAATGTTGAACAGCGTCCTTGTTCTCTTTCCTCCGCTCTGTCTGCCTGGACGCATTGACCAAGGTCTTCCTTGGAGTTGAGAGTAGGGAGGAAAGTTAACTATCTGGAGACTTGGTCCTGACGTCTATGGTTCTTCCAGAAGACGTCTTGTCCTTGAGAAGCTCAAGTCTGCAAGAGCCGCTGTGTCTCAGCTTCCCCTGGACCCAGGCTGATCCTGTGGAAAATATCTTCAATCAGTTAGTTGTGTCGCGTGCGTCTTGAATGATTTTTTGCTCTTACCGATTTGAAAGAGCAGAGGAATGAATTTGTTGAGCCGATGCTGTGTCCTGGCGCCGTGCAGAACAGAAGTAAATGTGATGGATTCCAGGCTTTGGAGAAGTGACGAGAGGAAGGAGAGCAACTATGCTGCTCGTGCTAAGAACAAAGCAAGGCACAGATTTTCTGGGCCAACTAGAGAAGGCTTCGTGAAGGTGTCACTTTGAGTGGCTAAAGATTTGTGGGCCATGAATGTAGCTTTTGAGTTAGGCTGTAAGGATCGGTAGACTTTCTTCAACAGAGTTAACAGATGAGGACTCAGAGGCCAGCCTAGTTTAGATGTTCCATCAGGCCTGGGAGCCTCTGGATTTCTTTTCTCTCTTTTTTCTTCCTTCCTTTCTTCCCTCTTCCTTTTTTTTTTTTTTTTTTTGGACAGGGTCTCCCTATGTAGACTGTCTTGGAACTTGCTATGTAGATCAGACTAGCTTCAAACTCAGAAAGATCTGCCTTTCTGCCTCCAGAGTGCTGGGGTAAAAGTTATGTACCATCATGCCCGGCTAGGATATATGACTTTAAACTTGACCACACAGGGGGTTATTAACTTTGTATCTTTGGCTTTGGTTGGGCTACAAAGCAGGACACATAGTGGAGTCATAAAACCGAAGCTGGTAAGAGAAAACGTTATAGCTGGAGCGTGAAGATTGGAATGCCAAGGTAAGAAGTTTGAGTATGGATGATAGACGGACATTGAGAGATAGCAAGGGCTTTTCTAGAGTTTCTGAAGTTCTTTGAGAAGATGACTGGAGGCCAGTGAGATGGCTCAGCCACTAACACTGACAATCTGAGTCTGATCCAGGCGACCTCACACGGTGGAAGGAGAGGACCAACTACCGCAAGCTACACACACACCATGCACAAGCACATGCACAAAGACACACTTTTAGAAAGATGGCTTGGGTTTCAGAAGAAGGAAATTGGAGGGGCCCTAAGTTTACCACATCCATGACTGAAGGAAAAATGGTTGAGATTTTAGGGAAGCAGTGGAAATGGGAAAAGTAGAATAGTTACTCGGCATTTCTTAGAGCAGACTGAGGGGAGTCTGGGAAATCATGTGTGGAGTGTGATGAAGAGTTAGAGAAGTGTAGGGTTATTGAGATGACTCACCAGCTAAGAGCGCTTGCCGTGTAAGCCGACGGCCTGAGCTATATCCCCAGGACCTGCATAAAGAGCGGGTGCGGTGGCTCCATGTGTAATCCTAGCACTTCTGTGGCCAAGATAAACGGAGACAGAACTGTCCAGAAGCCTGTGGGCCAGCTAGTCTTGAAGGGACAGCATGGCTGAAACAACAAGAAAAACCATGCTGCAACAGGGTAGGAGGAAATGAACCTCTGACCTCTGCATGTGTGCTCTGGTGCACATATGCCTGCGCGTGCGCGCGTGCACGCACACACACATGCACACACACACACACACACACACACGCACACACACACGCGCGCACACACACACACACACACACACCGCGCGCACACACACACACGCGCACACACACACACATGCACACACACACACAGCTAAAGTTTTAATACATTGTGTGCATGTGGGAAATAATCAAAGAATAAGAATATTATGCACAAAACAAACAAACAAACACTTAACTTAGCCAACTAGAGTGTTAGGCTGGGGATTTAGCTTACTGATAGAATACTTGCTAACACGAGTGAGCCTTGGTATTCAATTTCTGGTACCACAAACAAAAGACCACTTTCTTCCTGCTCCAAACCAGCTCAAACCTAAAACCAAACCAGCTGGGAGTTTAGAACATAGTTTGGTGGTCTCTAGATTAGACAGTGGACATAGTCTGTTGAAAAGGTATAGTGCTATAAAATCTAAGATTTCTGTGTATGTGAATTTTTTTTGAGATTTTATTTTTAAGTGTGTGTGTGTGTGTGTGTGTGTGTGTGTGTGTGTGTGTGTGTGTGTATCTGTGTGTGGATATATGGATGTGAGTGCAGGTCACCTTGGAGGTCAAAAGCATGTGATCCTCTTGGAGCTGGAGTTATGGGAAGTTGTGAGACCCCCAACATGAGTACTGGGGACTCAGCTCAGGTCCTCTGAAATAGTAGTACTTGCTGTTAGCCACTGACCCATTTCTCCAGCTCCATATGTATATGTCTTTACAAAAAATTAGCCAGGCATGGTGGTGTATACCTGTAATCCCAGTAGCTGTGAAGCAGATGCAGTTTGATGTCTATGAGTTCAGGGCCAGCTTGATCTACATAGTTTAAGCTATATAGTGAGAGCCTTTTTCAAAAACATTTTTTAAGAGAATTGTAAATGTTATGTATAGAACTGTGGCTGAGTAATTTTTGAACAGGATCCCACGATTATTCTGTATTGAGATCCCTAGATCAAGTCAGCAGGACTAGGAGCACCGGGGGAATGAGGAGGAGCAGTTGCCAGGGAAAGGCTGCCTTGGATTTCTTTTCTTTTCTTTTCCTTTTTTTTTTGGAGACAAGGTTTATCTATGTAATAGCCCTGAATGTCCTAGAACTTGCTTTATAGATCAGGCTAGACTTGAACTCACAGAGCTCTGCCCGCCTCTGCCTCCCTCTTCTGTGCCACCATGCCTGGCACTGGCTTGAATTTTTTGCCATGTGGAATACTATTAAAGGGCAGAGGGATTTAAGGAGGAAATGTCACAGATAGTTGTAAATGAGGCTGGGCATGGTGCTTAAGGCCCTAATCCTAAAACCCTGAGGCTGAGGCGGGGGATTGTAAGGAAGAGGATCATAAATTTGCAGTATCTTAAAACTACAACAGCAACCTGAGGTGGCTGGAAATGTAACTTTCGAGCTGGAGAGTAAAGCTGAGGCCCGCAGCAGAGCTTTGGGACGAGTGCATGTCTTCCAGGGAGCACCTCATAACAGAGATCAAAGATTCTATTTTAGGTAGACCTGGGAGTGCTCTTGTCTTAAAAACAAAAACAAAAACCAAAGCCCAAAACCAAAACCCAACCAACCAAAACAACCCCCAAACAAACAAGCAAAAAAACCGAAATATCAAACGCAATTTGCTTCTGCACATGCAAGACACCGAAATTTGACCTGGAGAAGGGGTAATTTTGTGGCACTCATTGGCTGGGAATGGAGCAGTCCTAACTGAGATAATAACGGGTTGCTTGGCTACGTTCAAGTCAGTTTTGCCTTCGTTTCCTGTCAGACAGTGAACGGGGAGGCAAAGCAGATACAGACTCAGCTCTTAGGGATGCTCGAAGAGATGCCCACCACTTCTGTTACCGAGCACGCTGGCCTGGCACCTGCCCCTGGGTGGAGTGTGTTGACGCGTGTTGTGTTGCAATCTCGTGGACTCGGGTCCCGGGCTGCTCTCTTGCGGCTGCAGCTGAACTGAAGGTGCTGGAGGTGCGGTGACCCTGGAGGAAGAGCCAGTCAAAGCAGGGGGTGGATGGAAGGGAACTGGAAGTTGTGCAACCTGGGCATTTGCCTTTTTTTTTTTAAATTAAATTTATTCTCTTTGTGTCTATGTGTGGGTGTGCACATGCCACCTTGTGCACGTGGAGGGCAGAGGACAACCTGTGGGAGTTGGGTCTCTCCTTCTACTCTGAGGGTTCCAGGGACCAAACCATTACCCACAAAGCTGTCTCACTATTTACCCTGTCCCCATTTTGTAATTATCTTTCCATATGATTTCCCATCAGTCACTAAGTCCGTATGAAGGCAAATATTGGCATATGGCAGGATTTATGTTCCTCTGCTCTTAATCTTTCTGGGAGGAACTAAGATGTGGTTTTCTGAATAGCAAATATAAAGTCTAGTGCTTATGGAAGTGGGGATAGGGAGGAACAGGTTAGAGCAGCCTTCCTCTGGAGAGCTGGAGAGACAGAAGGGCTGTGGCCTTCCTTTTTTTGCAGAGAGATAGCCAAGGCCAGCAGCTAAGACAAGCAGCATTGAGCTTTTAGTGTTAGTTGTTATGTGAATGCTATCAT
This sequence comes from Peromyscus leucopus, assembly GCF_004664715.2. NCBI lineage: Eukaryota > Metazoa > Chordata > Mammalia > Rodentia > Cricetidae > Peromyscus > Peromyscus leucopus. The sequence goes on from NC_051085.1 coordinate 8,989,215, forward strand.
AATTAGTTCGTTATGTGGTGGATTTTATTTTTTTTTAACATCTTGAGTGGGAAACAAATACTGAGCTATTTAAAATGCAGACTAATTTTGGAAAAAAAATCTGGTAAAAAGTAATCTTTAATCAAATTAGTATGTCCTTTTCCTCTTAATTCGTCATGATGGCTTTGGGTGTCTGGTGGCAACAGAGAATGGATAATGGAAAAATGTCAAAGCGATGTAATCCCCATTATTTATGGTCACTTAAGAGGATAAATTAATCATTGGCCACTAATCCTGGATACTTACTCCACTGACCTGGAAGTATTTCTCCTTTTTTTTTTTTTGGAAAGCAAGTCAGTGAGCCAGTAGGGCTGTCAGAATTGGTCAGCTTTCCCAAGTCTAACAGTAAGTGACTAGAGACCATTTCCCCTTAAGCGTCCCTTCCTGCTTCATAACATGGCCATTCCTTTACTCTGGAAACTGTGGAGTGTGAGGAGGGCATTAATAGGCGAGCTTGTGGGCTTAGCCCGAGTTCAGAGACTTACCTCTAGTTGAGGGCTAACAAAACTGCTCCCAAGGTGCAGGCCGCACACCTTACTTTTGTTTTAGACACAGCATCTCACTCTGTGGCTTTTACTGAGCCGGAACTCAGTGTGTAATCCAGGTAGGGCTCAAATTCTTGTTAATCATCCTGCCTTAGCTTCCCAAGTGCTGAGATTATAAGCCTCTGCCACCCTGCCCAGATCCATGCTTGCATTTTTTGATGGATAGAATTAGGCATGACTGGGCATGGTGGCCCATATGTAATCCCAGGAGGAAGCAGAGTCTACAAGATTATAAATTCCATTCCATACCAGACTGGACTACTTACTGAGTCTAGCCAGCCTGGATCACAGTGAGACACAATCAAGAAAGGAAGGAAGGAAAGAAGGAAGAAAGGAAAAAAGAAATAAATTAGGAAAGTTAATAATATTATGAAATTGATTTAGCTATAGATTAAAAGTTTTATGGCAGTAATTCTGCTTATTTGTACATTACTTTTGGGAGTCACTTTTGTTTAAATACTATGTTTATTTATACCAGGGCCAGAGTGGGAATAAAGGAAAGAATACCATTCAGTTATAAAGGAATTGAGGACAAAGTCCTTGTCTCAGTCTTCCCCTGGGGCACAGCACCCCAAAAGAAGATCAGCATCCTTTAGGATGTGAGGTCTTCATTCAAGGGGATCCTACAAACTCTCATTTTAAAACTACTTAAAAATACATTTATTCATTTCATGTTGTGTATGAGTGTTTTGCCTGCATGCACGTCTGTGTACCACATGTGTGCTTGGTGCCCGTGAAAGTCAGAAGAAGGAACCAGACCCCAGGGACTGGAGTTACAGATGGTTGTTCGCCATGATATGGATGCTGGAGATTGAAGCCAGGTCCTCTGCAATGGCAAATGTTGAGACATCTCTCCAGCCCCTTAAAACCCTTGGTATTGGAGAGTACATAAAATTGCCTTGCAAGTAGAATTACAGACACACTCCCACAATCACAATCAAAATACCATTTTGATAATAATTTATCTGCCTATGTGTGCTTTGATAAGTATTCAGGAATTTAGAGGGGGCTAGAGACATGGTTCAGCAGATCGAGCATGTACTGCTCACGCAGAGGACCAGAGCTTGGCCACCTACTTCAAGTGGCTCACAGCTGCCTATAACTCTATCTCCAGAGGATCAAACATCCTTTTCTGGACTTTAAGGGTACCTACCTGCATCCACACATGCTCATATCCACACACACAGACACACAGACACAGACACACGCACAGACACACATAATTAAAGATAAATCCTAACAAAATTTCCCAGGATTTAGTTATTGTATCCTGATACTAGGAAACTGTATCATGAGAAATCTATTTATGGAATGAATCCACCTTGCAACAAAAACATAAATTAAGATTTAGAAAAGGAATGTAGATAAAATCTGAACTAAGACTCATTTTAGAAGGCTTAGCTTAATGAGCCGGGAGTGTTGGTGCACGCCTTTAATCCCAGCACTCGGGAGGCAGAGCCAGGCGGATCTCTGTGAGTTCGAGGCCAGCCTGGGCTACCAAGTGAGCTCCAGGAAAGGCGCAAAGCTACACAGAGAAACCCTGTCTCGAAAAAACAAAAAACAAAACAAAACAAAACAAAAAGGCTTAGCTTAAGTTTTAAAGGCCAGCTTTATTGAGGGATGATTTATGTTAAATCAGCCACTGATTTTGAAGTGTTCAGTTTGAGTTCTGGGAGGTATGGTTTTGTATCATAATCATAGAGCCACCTCTATTTTTTCAGAATGTCCCCTGTCTTCCTCTGCAGTCTTCTTCCCTTGTCCCTGACTCACAGTGGAAACCACTGTGTTTCTTGTCACTATAATGTCTGTCTTTTCGGAAGGTCTATGCCTAGATGAGTGTATCATCCAGTGCGTGTTCCTTTGTGTTTGATTTTTCACTCAACGTGATGCTCTTGAGAGTCTTCCGAGTTTTGTGGGTATTAGCAGGTCATATTTATTTATTACTGAGTACCGTTACATTGTATGCCCACATATATTGCCTACACATGAACATTTTGATTGTTTCTAGTTCTTGCCTCTCATGAATAGTGCAATACAGACATGGATCTTCAAGTCTTTGAGTGGATGTTTTTGTTTTATTCTGTATTTATCAATATTTTAAATGTCACAAGAGGATAGTACTGTATTTTAAAAATCTATTAAACATAATCGTGGGCACTGGGGATATAGCTTGGTGGTAGAATGCTTGCCTAGCGTGTGCAGGGCCCTGACTGCATTCAGTCTGGCAAACAAAAAAGAATTATGACTGAATAAGGAGGTAAAAAAATTGGCCATTGAAGAACTCTGGAAAGACTTTAAAAGGTTTTTTTTTGGTAGGATTGGGTGAATAGTGGTGCTACCACTCAAGAGTTAACTATGGCTAAGATTTCAAATCTTTAATTAAAAAGTTTTCCCTGTTTGAGAATTTAATACATGCAGATAATGTTCTGATCAAATCCATCCTTATTTCCTCTCCTCAAATTCCTTCTTCTCCTGTCACTTTTTCCTCCCAGCTTCACACGTTCACAGCTGAGTAAGACCGTTTGTGACTTTTTTCCCTGGAAGTTTGGGTAGAATTTTTCAGCACTATGAAAATAGCCAGGAAGGATGCGAGTTTCATTCTGAACCACTTTGATTTCTCCATGATCCGACTCAGTAGGTGGTGTCTGCAGCAACAGGGTCTTATCACCAAGCTCTGGAAGATAAGAACAGCGGTGTCTTACTTTCCCATTGTAGTGATAAGACACCAGGACCATGGAAACTTGTAAATGAAAGCATTTAATTGGGCTTGCAGTGTAAGAGTTCATGATGATAGAGTGAAGGCGTGGTGGCAGGAACAAGCTGAGAGCTCACATCTTGATCTGCAAGCAGGAAAAGAGAGACACACCAGGAATGGCATGAGTCTTTTGAACTTCAAAGCCCATCCCACAGTAACACAACTCCTTCAACAAGGTCACACCTCCCAATCCTTCCCAAACAGGTCCACCAACTGGGGACCAAGTAGTCAAGCATGTGAGCCCATGAGAACCATTCTTACTCAAGCCTCCTTGGTTGGCAATAGCTTGTAATGTTTGGGGTGGTCAATGGGATCCCACTGACCAACAACAGAGAGCTAAACCCATTCCTAGCCACAGGCTTTTTATTTGACAGCCTATGTCTGGGAGAGAGGCACTGTTTCTCGTGTTCTAGGGTAACTCTCCCCTTTTTTTCCATATGTGTATTTATATATTTTAGGAAGCTACAGCAGTAGGTTTCCATATGGCATTTTCAAAGGTCTTAGTGTTTATCTTTTTCCATGCTCACTGCTCTACCCTACCCTCCTATTCCCAACCCCATTAGCTCTTTCTGTTCCATTATTCCTCTGCCCCTCCATGCCTTCTGTGTTTTGGCCCTCTTCCCTTGAAATACACTCCATGGCTCCTTACTGGATCCTCAGTTTCACATAAACATGTAAAGAGTCAAAGATAAAATTTAAAGTTTTATTTATTTATTTATTTAATTTATTTATTTATTATGTGTGTATGCATACTCAAGTGTACACACATGTCTGTGTGAGCTCACACATATGTCATGATGCATGTGAGGAGGCCAGAGAACAACTTTCAGGAGTCAGTTCTTTCCAGTAGATGGATCCAGGCATTGGATTCAGGTTGTCAGTCTTGGTAGCCTTTACCCACTGAGCTTTCTCACTGGCCCCAGAGTTCATATTTTTATTTTTATTTTTTATTTTGAGACAGGGTCTCTCTACATAGCCCTGACTGTGTAGGCCAGACTGGCTTGAGCTCACAGAGATCTACCTGTGCTTGTCTCCTGAGTGCTGGGATTAGAGATTTGTGCCACCACACCTGGCATAGATTTTATATTTTCTAACAGACCTAAGATCTGGAGTTCGTAATACAGGTCTATAATCCCAGCTACTTGGGAAGTTGAGGCAGGAGGATTGAAAGTTCAAGGCTACATAGCAAGACTCTGTCTAAAAATAACAGAAAACAAACAAAAGAATTCATAGGTACAAAGAGAAGGAACATACAGAGAGGACGAAAGTGAAGTTATCAGGAGGGTAACTAACAGAATAAGGTTTGTTAGGCTAGTGGACTAAGGCTTGAGATTAGGGAGTCTAGAATACATCTGAGTATTTATAAGAGGGACTTGGAGCAGGAGAAAGACCTTGAGCAAATGTATGTAGGTTTCCTGAGGACCAGGATGCTGATAGGTGGAGGTCTTTAAATTTGGTTGAATTATTTAGTATTTTGCTGTTTAGTTTCTTGAGTTCTTTGTATATTTTGGAGATCAGCCCTCTGTCAGATGTGGGGTTTGTGAAGATCTTTTCCCATTCTGTAGGCTGTTTTGTCTTATTTACTGTGTCCTTGCCTTACAGAAGCTTCTCAGTTTCAGGAGGTTCCATTTATTAATTGTCAATCTCAGTGTCTATATTACTGGTGTTATATTTAGGAAGTGGTCACCTGTGCCAATGCATTCTAGGCTACTTCCTACTTTCTTCTCTATCAGGTTCAGTGTAGCTGAAGTTATATTGAGGACTTTGATCCACTTGGATTTGAGTTTTGTGCATGGCGATAGATATGGATCTATTTGCAATCTTTTACATGTTGCCATCCAGTTATGCCAGCACTATTTGTTGAAGATGCTTTCTGTTTTCCATTGTACAGTTTTGGCTTCTTTGTTGAAAATCTGGTGTTCATAGGTGTGTGGATTAATGTCAGGATCTTTAACTCAGTTCCATTGGTCCACATAATCTGTTTTTATGCCAATACTAAGCTGTTTTTATTACTATGGTTCTATAGTAGAGCTTGAGGTCAGGGATGGTGATGCCGCCAGAAGTTGCTTTATTGTAAAAGATTGTTTTAGCTATCCTAGGTTTTTTGTTTTTCCAAATAAAGATGAGTATTGTTCTTTTGAGGTCTGTGAAGAATTGTGTTGGGATTTTGATGGGGATTGCATTGAATCTGTAGAGTGCTTTTGGTAAGATTGCCATTTTTATTATGTTGGTTCTACCTATCCATGAGCATGGGAGATCTTTCCATTTTCTTCATTTTCTTGACTAGTTCTTTCTTCAATTTCTCTGTTGCTTCAAAAGACTTAAAGTTCTTATCATACAGGTCTTTCACTTGTTTGGTTAGAGTTACCCCAAGGCATTTTATATTATTTGTGGCTATTGTGAGGGTGATGTTTCTCTGATTTCTTTCTCAGCCCATTTATCATTTGTGTATAGGAAGACTACTGATTTTTTTGAGTTAATCTTGTATCCTGCCACATTACTGAAGGTGTTTATAAGTTGTAAGAAAATAGGCTATAGATCTAAACAGAATTCTCAACAGAAGATCTCAATGACTGAAAGACATTTAAGGAATTGCTCAACATCCTTAGTCATCAAGGAAATGCAAATTAAAACAACTCTGAGATACCATCTTACACTTGTCAGAATGGCAAGGATCAAAAACATTGACAGCTTATGTTGGAGAGGATGTGGAGTAAGGGGAACACTCCTCCACTGTTAGTGGGAGTGCAAACTTGTACAGCCACTGTGGAAATCAGTATGGCAACTTCTTAGAAAAGTGAGAATCAATTTACCTCAAGACCAAAGTATACCACTCTTGTTCATATACCCAAGGGATGCCAATCATACCACAAGGACACTTGCTCAACTATGTTCATAGTAGCATTGTTTGTAATAGCCAGAACCTGGAAACAACCTAGATGCCCTTCATCTGAAGACTAGATAAAGAAAATGTGGTACAGATACACAATGGAGTATTACTCAGCTGTAAAACACAATGACATGATGAAATTTGCAGGCAAATGGATGCAACTAGAAAATATCCTGAATGAGGTAACCCAGACTCAGAAAGACAAACATGGTATGTACTCACTCACAAGTGGATACTAGATGTAAAGCAAAGGATAATCAGACTATAACCTAAAAGCTCCAGAGAAGCTAGGAAACAAGGAGGACCCTAAGAGGGACGCATGTATCACCTTGGGAAAGGGAAACAGATGAGATTTCCATGAGTGAACTGGGGATAAGGAGGGGCAATAGAGGGGAAGGGATGGGGGATGAGAACATGAGGGAACAGGATGGTTGAGCTGGGGGAGGGACGGAGTGGGAGAGCAATGAAAGGGATATCTTGATAGAGGGAGTCATTATGGGGTTAGGGAGAAACCTGGTGCTAGGGAAATTCCCAGGAACCCACAAGGATGACCCCAGATTAGACTACTAGCAATAGTAGAGAGGGTGCCTGAACTGACCTACCCTGGTAATCAGACTGGTGAATACCCTAACTGTCATCATGGCGCCTTTCTCCAGTAACTGATGGAAGCAGATGCAGAGATCCACAGCCAAGCACCAGGCCAAGCCCTGGGAGTCCAATTGAAGAGAGGGAAGAGGGATTCTATGAGCAAGTGGAGTTAAGATCATGATGGGGAAATCTTCAGAGACAAGCTCATAAGAACTCACAAACTTTAGACTGACAGCTGTGGAATCTGCATGGGACCGGACTAGACCTCTGCATACGGAGACAGTTGTGTAGCTGGGTCTGTTTGAGGGGCCCCTGGCAGTGGATCAGGATCTATCCATGTGCATGAGCTGGCTTTCTGGATCCCATTACCTATGGTCGGACAGCTTGCACAGCCTTGATGCGGGGGTAGGAGTGGGGGGAGGGCTTGGTCCTACCTCAACTGAATATACCAGGCTTTGCTGTCCCCTCCCCATGGGAGGACTTACTTTTTTGGAGGAGGGGATGGGGATGAGCGGGAGGAGGGATGAGAGAGGGATCTATGGTTGGTATGTAAAATGAATAAAAAGGGTTCTTTTTTAAAAAATAAATTTGGTTATGGAGTTGAATAGCAGAGTGATAAGAAAAAGTGTTGGGAATCCAAACACAATTAGATCCATGCATTTGCAGTAAAACCAGTTCCTGGATTGTGCTTCTCTTAAGCTGTGCTCTGAGAGTTGATCCGACAGTGTGATCACTGTCGATATAAGGTTAAAAGAGCCATTTCATATCTGTTTTCATCTCTGTGAATGGCTTCTCTCTACCTCTACACTAGCATTGGAGACTTGGAAATATTGGTGTGTTTTAAATTTTGGGTAACTAAACATGCAAACCTTACATTTTTTTATTTGGGTAAGTATACATCATAAAACTTGCCTGTAGTCGGGCGGTGGTGGCGCACGCCTTTAATCCCAGCACTCGGGAGGCAGAGCAGGCGATCTTTGTGAGTCGAGGCAGCCTGGCTACCAAGTGAGTTCCAAGAAAGGCGCAAAGCTACACAGAGAAACCCTGTCTCGAAAAACCAAAAAAAAAATACCCTGCCTGTTGAGTCATTTTAAGTGGCATTAAGTCCATTCACAGTGTGTGCACCCGTCCCCATCACCCTTAGTGTTAGTGAGAGTGTAACTGAGTCATGTCTCGTTCGCCCTTTGCATCACTCCCATCCACAAGTGCGACGGGTCCCTTTACTCAGTGTGATTTGAAACGGAGGCATCGGCAATAGTGTATATTAAGCTTAAGTTTAGCAAGTACTGTGCAAACTATAGATGCTTATGCCATTGGGTGTATGGCTATTATTACATTGCGGCAGTGACTTCACCGCTGTGGAGATGTGACTTCTGTCGCTGTCTTTTCTGTAGCTGTGGAAGGTCTATAAGTGCGGAAGCGCTTATTTATGTACAGCGTTTACGATGATGCCTTTACTGTCTAACGCAGGGCTTGACATGCGCTAGGCATTCATTGATGCTGCTTTGGTGCTGGTGTGTGTATACATGTGTATGCACATAGAGCCCAGAGGACAACCTTGTGTTTCCCCAGGAGCAATCCACCTTGTGTGGGTGTTTAAAATATACTAATTTTAATTTATTTTTTGAGAATTTTATTCATGTGTACAATAATTTTGATCATGTTCAACCCCATGCCTCATACCCCAACTTCTCTGGATCTCCCCCATCTCTTTCCTATTTTCACGTTTCTCTCTCTTTTAAAAATAACTGAGTCCAGTTAGTGCTGCCTGTGTGTGCCTGAGTGTGGGGCCACGCACTAGAGCTTGGTCAGCCTACCAAGGGTCATACCCCGAAGAAAACTGACTCCCCTCCTCTAGCAGCCATCCGTGGCCAGCACACTGCAGTTGGAGGTGGGTCCTCATGGGGGGCCTCCTGGGCCCTTCCTCCATCCATGCTGGAGAGTGGATTGGCTTGGTTATATGCAGGTTTTGGGTAGGCAGTCACAGCTGCTGTGAGTTTATGAATGCAAAGGTCCTGTCAAGTCCAGAAGACACTGTCTTGCAGCAGCCCTCCTCATATAATCACACTAACAATTGAGAATGCCTCATAAGATATTATGTATTTCCTTAAAATATGTGAAACAAGGACTGAGAGAATGTAGCACAGTTGGTAGATGTTTTGCTTAGAGTGGCACAAAGCTATGAATTTGATCCGTGATACTACATAAAAGTAGGTGTGGTGGCACATGCTTGTAATCCTAGTACTTGGAAGGTAGTGACAGGAGGGCCAGAAGTTCAAAGTCATCCTCAGCTACATAGCAAATTTGAGGACAGGCTGAGATACAGAGACTGTGTCTGAAATAAAATAATTAAAAAATGATGCAGTTAAAAAACTGTTCTGCCACATTTCAAAGACTGTAGAAGGCTACTGACACTAAGATGCTGTTTTATGTGCACTGATAAAGGGGGAAGACTGACAGACTGGGATATGACACTTGTTGTATGTTGTAAAATGGACCCACATTTTAGTGATGCTGTAATATGAAAAGTATGCATTTTACAGCAGAGGTAAGTGTATTATTGGTACATTGGAATAAAAGCATAGACTCATGCATAAAAAATGGCATTTAGCCAATTCAAAATGTGGTTAGCTTGATGAAGGGAGAAGGGGAAATAGTGGACAGGGTCGTGCAAAGGACTTTATATTTTGTAAGGCATTTAAAGCAAACATGACCAGGAAAAGATTGAACAGCCAGCCAGTTGGTCAGTTGGTGAATACTTATAGTTTCCTGTATATAGCATAATGAGAAGCATATTTAAAAAGGTACATAGAAAGTGAGACGTGGTGGCACGTGCTTGTAGTCCTTGTCACAACCTACACATAGTAGTGGACCCCCCCCTTTTGTGGAAAGGTAGGCAGAATGCCTACATTTTTGTTTATAAATTAAAGGAAGCACCATATATTACCTTAGTAAGGCTAACAAGCGGGGGAGAGTTGATTTTGAAGGCATTTCTTGATGATAATAATCATGTTTATTAAAAAAAAGTTTTTTTTTTTTTCTTTGAAGCCAATTTTTCTGGCTGTTCCTTTATTCTCTTAGACAGGTGATATCTAGAGAGGCTCAGGTTATGGAGTACCTTACTGAAATGTATTTATCATACAAGGTGAAGAAAACCCAGAATCATGCCTAGAATCTATAAAGAAGCATTTATTTATATTTTAATATTTTTATTTTATAATTAATTTAATTTTACATATCAGCCATGGATTCCCCTGTCCTCCCTCCTCCCACCCCCTGCATTTATTTATTTTCAAACCCAGAGCCTTGAGCACACGACGTGAGTTCTGTGTACGTATCCCACCACTGAGTCACACTCCCTACCCAGGAGACATCTTTAAAACAGTTAATAAGTGAACAAGTCCTACAGCTTCCTCTCCCAACCTGGTTCTTCATATAGACAGGGCTGACCTCAAGCTCCATCTCCTGCCTCGGTTTCTACTGTGCTGAGATTCTTGGCATGCCGTCATGCCCAGCACAGATCTTTCTTTGATGCCTTTATGAAAACCTACAGAGGTCTGCAGGACCAGCTGAAGGGTGCAGGGGAATGTTTGATGTACTCCCCCAAGCAGTGAGGAATTAAGGAACCGGGAAGGGGTGTTTGTTCCTCAGTACTTTATGGACCCTCACCTTCCACACCCATGAAAAAGGAATGTTTTGTATAGTCTCATAATATCCTTCTAGCTTTCACGCTTAGGTATTTAATAGATATGGTTTACATATTATTGTTATTTTACGCGTATGGGTGCACAGAATAAGTCCAGTGCTCGTGGAGACCAGAAGAGGCTGTTGGGTCCCCTGGAGCTGGAGTTATAGGTGCCATGTGGGGGCTGGGCACTGAACCCAGGTCCTCTGGATGAGCAGCCAGTTCTCTTAACAGTGGAGTCACCTCTTTGTTATTGTTTTAAAGATAGGTCTTACTCTGTAGCCCAGGCTAGCCTGGAACTTATATAGCCCAAACTAGCCTTAAAGGCATATCAGTCTTTGTGTCTCAGCCTCCCAAATGCTGAATATAGTCATGAACCCCCACAGCTTGCTTAATAGTACTTATTATTAATTAAAATGCTTGACAAGATCTATTTTTAAAATATGAAATGTAGTCACATCATTAGGTCCAGAATCTTGCTTCCTAATGAAATGTGAGAAAGAAAAGGCTAACTGCTGCCTAAAGATGTTCATAATTCCATTACTAAAAAAGTAAAACTCTTTACATGCCTGCAAATGCAGAGCTGGTTAAATCAGTGCAGACCTTCTTTATGTACTGTGTTGTAACTGTAGATGACAATAGTTGCTATGTAGTGCCATAGCAACACCAGATGGTGAAAGAGCAGACTGTACCACATGACTCAAATTCTAAAAATGGGCATGAAAAGGGACTATGGAAAAATTTTAAACAGTATATTGAGAGAAGGATTTCCCTTCTCACTATTTTTTTTAAAAAAAGATTATATTTAGTTTTTTTGGGGAGCCAGCTCTTTCAAGATAAATGAGAATTTTTCCTTTTGAAAATGGCAGTTGGTAGAGTAGAGGGGACTGGAAAACTAAGAGTGACCCCTTTGAAGTCAAAATGAAAGCAGTTTTAAGCCAGAATTGCTTTATTTAGCAATACCCACACTGACTATTTAATTTTGTCCTTTAGAAGGGAGTTGGCCTCACACAATTGCTGGGAAGTTAGAATATTGAAGAGGATTGGTAAAAAAAGTGGGAGGATCAAAGCCAACGTGATTGGCTTATTCTTCTGCATTACCAAATAAAGCAAGCTTTTGAACTGGATCTACTTTAGTCAATATTTGGGTATTTGCTTTGAAGCTATTTGTTTGCGATAATACCATTATCATCCTCAACAGAGCCAAAGTTTGACCCTGAGATGGCAGAATCTTAACTAACTTTGTCATTTTTATAGAAAGTGAACCCTCTGAGGACATGGAGTACCATTTCTCAAAACTTCCTGTTTTGATTTTGGGTTCAGTGCTGCTCTGTGACGATCAGAACCTATACACCCCACATTTCATGTTGTCACTGTACCACCACAGCTGGAGTGGGAGCTGGTCATGAGTCAGAGAGACTAGGAAAAGACAAACGGCCGGAAGAATTGCAGACCTCTGCCGCCTACTGCCCAATCCAGCTCTTTCCTTAATGGGGCTCATTAGTGTCTTAGAACTCCAGCTGTACTTCCTCCTGCTGCACTGCCAGGAGAGCGGGAAGGAACAGGAGGTCACAGCCACATGGCTTGAACCTTAGGGCCATTGTTTTCAGGTGCCGTTAGAAAGTTACGTTATAGAGACTACCACCCCAAACAAAAGTAGACAGAAGACACGCACGAGCAGAAGAAGTTCCCCGAAGAAGAGACATAACAAATGAGTTATGTGTAGTAGAATGGACTAGAAATAAGAAAACACGTCTATTGTAAAGGTAAAGCATTTGCCTGTGGGTTTTAGTTTTCTGACTTCTGGTCTTGTCAGGCCTTTTCTTAATGGTCTACTGTAGTTCTAGTAAATGTAAGAGGAAAAAGAGACAAAGCGTAGCTTTCAGTAGCATCTGCGACTTTATCCCCCCCTCTTTCTCTCTCTCTTTCTCACCCATGCACTATTTTCAAGTAGCATTTATGAGATCATCCGCTCTCGGATCGCGTGTGAGAAAGGCAGTGTTCAGGTAGCTCTCAACAGCGTATTTTCCTTTCCTGTTCCAGAAAAGCTGACTCACATCTGATAGGGGAAGGGTCCCCGTGCCTGTTCAGAAGGTCCTGCGGGGACTGGAGAGATGACTCAGCACTTCGGAGTACTTGTTGCTCTTGCAGAGAGAGGACCAGGTTTGGATCCTAGGACCCATATAGTAGCTCACCACCATCTGCAGTCCCAGTTCCAGGAGAGCCAACAGGGACGCACGTGGTGCACATACCTACACGTATGCAAAACATCCACCCACTCAAACTAAAAGGAAAGTCTAGTGTTTCCTTTTTTAAAAACAGAAGCTACTTGAGGGTCCCCAGGAAGGTAAACCCGGCAGTAAGAAGAGGGCAGGCCGGAAAGACTTTCAGTAGGTCCGAAAGCGCACGTGGTTACTGGAGAGTGTCAAGCTGAGGAGACAGAGATGGAGCTTCAGCGTGAAGCGTGTCCTGTCGTGAAGGTCGAGACTGGGTTACCCATCCATGGCAACTGTAGAGTTGGATCTGCAGGTCCATGTGGCTAAGCCTTGCTCACCAGGAAGGCGCTTTTAGGAGGTGATGGGACCTGTAAGGTCTTCAGGTCTCTGGAGACCTGCCTGAGAGGGTTGTTGTGGGACCCTGACCTCACCTCTCCCTCTTACTTGGTTCCTGGCCATCATGTAAGAGGTCTGGCTTTGCCTTGCACTCCCGCCAGGACATGCCACCTCATCCCACTAGCTTCCACGCTTCCCCGGGTCTGTCTTCTGCTTTATGTCACGCACGCACGCACGCACACACACACACACACACCACACACATGGTGCTTCCTCTTCCCCACCCACCCCTACTCACATACATGTGCAGGCACAGATAGATACACATGTGCATGAACATATGCACATACACAAACATATGTTCACACATGCATTCACATGAACATATGCACACACACAAACATGCTCACAATACATTCACATGCACATATGCACACACAAGCACATAAAATATATGTTGATAAAAATATGTATAAATGGCTTCATGTATCTATAAAATTCAGTGTTCACACATGAGAAAAAAAAGTTAGATTTGCCTTTCTGAGTCTGCTTTATTTTGCTTAGTATCATAATCTCTAGTTGCAAACAACAGAAGAAAATCTCTTTCTTCAAACAACAAACATAATTTTGTTCTTAGTGGCAGACTAAACCTCTATTGTGTTTATATACCACATTTTCTTGATCCAGTCCACCTTAATGAGTGTCATCTGATGGGGCCAAGATGGAATTTCAGTGTAGTTTAAACTTGTGTTTACCCAGGAGCTAAGGATGTCAGACATTTTTTTTCCCACATGAATATTGGCCATTTCTACTTCATCTTCAGAACTGGATGTTCATTCATAAGTTCTCTTACTGATTGGGTAGTTTGAGTTTTGGTATTTAGTTTTTTTGAGTTCTTCATATATTCTGGATATTAGCCTTTTGTCAACTGTCTAGGTAGCAGAGGTTTTCTCCCACCCTGTAGGCTATTTCTTCATGGGATTGTTCCTTTTGCTTTGCAGAAGTTCCTCACTTGATGCAAGCCTTTGGGCACTGTTTCCTGAGCCGTTAGGACTTTCACAGTCCTTCCCTGTGTTTATACCTTGAAGCGTTTTTCATAGGCTTTTTTCTAGCAGTTTCGGTTTCAGGTCTAGCAAGAGGCAGCAGCGCCCGCCTTTAACCTAGTTCTCGGGGGAGTACTGGGACCCTCTCTTCTGCCTCCTTGCTCACTCGAGACTCGAGTCCTCAGCCGAGCAGTCCTCTCCTCTGCTACATCCCATGAGCAGGCCTGGCTTAACATTCTGTTGTCAACATCGGGAAAAAGCTTTTTTTTTTTTTTTTTTTAGGTTATTTCATTTTTTATATGTATGAGTGTTTTACCTGCATGTATGTTTGTGTACCATGTGTGAGCCTGGTGCCTGAGGAGGGATAGGCACAGAGAGGGTGATAGATCCACATAAGACTGGTGTTAGAGTATACGAGCCACTGTGTAGGTGCTGGGAATTGAACCTGTGTCCTGGAGGAGCAGCCAGTGCTCTTTAACCACTGAATGATCTCTCTGGCTTCTTGGCAATTCTTAATCCGTAATTATTTATTTATTTATTTATTTATTTATTTATTTATTTATTTATTTATGTGTGTGAGAGAGACAGAGACAGAGAGACAGAGACGGGGGGGGGAGAGAGACAGGGAGACAGGGAGAGAGAGAGACAGAGACAGAGAGACAGGGAGAGAGAGAGAGGAGGGTGGGAGTGAGAGAGTCTGGGGCAGGGTGGGGGTGCAGCAGTGACAGCGGTGTGGAGAGCATGGGTTCAGGAGTGGACTTTTCCCTTCTACCATGTAGGTCTTGGGGATTGAACTCTGGTCATCAGCCTTAGTGGCAGACACCTTTATCCACTGAAACATCTTGCTTGCCTCAACATCTTGACTTTTTGTTTGTGATAGGGTCTGGTTCGGCACCCACTATGCAGACCAGGCTGGCCTTGATCTTAGAGATCCACATGCCTCTGCTTCTCAGGAGGTAGGATCAAAAGCATGCACCACCATGCCTGATGATTATTAACTTTAAATTTGATCCTGGTGTGTGGTAAAGCCCCGGAGGGAGGGGTGGGTGGGAACAGTGGAGCCTGGACTGGTGGATTTGGACCATTTGCTGCTTCACCTTAGGAAGGACTTTTGGTGTTGGTTTCATATTTCACGACACCCCAGGTCCCATCTGGCTACTGTTTCCTGGCTTCCACATCATGTCTGCTGTGTTCTTCCATATGGGGTGATGAGTTACCCAAGGGAGAGGAAGGAGTTAGTGTTCTGTTGACACCTTCCTCCTTCCTCTGGGGCCTGGGTGCCAAGGATGCTAGAAGCTCTTGGTCTTGTGGGGAGTGTGAGTGGACAACTCCACCTCTGGCAGTTGTGTTTGGGCATTTGGTGGGCGGCTGCCTGGGGGTCTGGGACACTGAACTCACGCCCATCCAGGGACTCAACAGTTTCAACACGGAGGTTGACAGCTCCTTGGCATACTTGTTCGCCATGGAATGCAGAGGTGGTCTGGCGGACTGAGTCTGTCGGTTGCCTGAGCATGTACTTGTTGGGCAGCTGTGGTACTGACGAGTCCTCCCAGCTCCAGTTTGTGTTTTTAACTCTTTGGGGGCCCGCCACCCACCTCCCAAATAAATACACAGAGACTTATTCTTAAGGTTGCCTAGCCTTAGCTTGGCTTGTTTCTAGCCAGCTTTTCTTCAATTATCCAACCTACCTTTTGCCTCAGGGCTTTTACTTCTCTCTATTCTATACACCTCTCTGTCCTTCTTACTCCATGACTGGCTGTGTAGCTGGCCCCTGGCATCCTCCTCTCCTTCTCTTGCTCCTCTCCCTGAAAAAAGGGCCGTCCTTCGGCTCAACCCCTTCTAAAGAACCCTCACTACACTTAGTTCCTCCCTACCACTTCCTGTCAGCTAGTTGCTGACTCAGCCTCTTGACCCCAGGTTGATTTTACTTAATCAAACAAATGTAACACATCTTTGTGTCATTAACAAAGGCAGTGGAAGCAAATGTAACACACCTTTACACAGTTAAAATAATATTCCACACCACTCCAGTGAGGAGCTGCACTTTTCTTAGGAATAGCCTTGCATTCAAAGGCATGCACAGCTGAGTCATTGGCTGTAACTCAGAAGTGTCTTCTCTATCTCCTTCCAACTTTCTAGTCCAACTGAATGTTTTCCTACCGGATGGTTTGAACCACACACTCTGAGCTGTCAAATATATATAGTCTGTAATTTCAGTGATCATACGTATAAATGGTCTTATAGTGGCATATAAAATTGCTTGCACAGCACAAAGGAAGTGGTGGAATTTATGCCAATAATTAACATTTTATATGTTTGTGACCCTGCACAGTATTGGTGGCCACTGTGTTGATGTGTTTCAAAGTGATTCATAAACTCCCTTAATAGGTCATGAAAAGATGCATGAAATCTGATATATGATAAATGGATTGTGTGCAAGTTTTGGCCAGATGAGTAAAGATGAGTGATACCACCAGATGCACCGCATTTCCAGCACATATGGTATATTTCTGGTGTAAGTGGTATTTTCTTCTAGAACTGCTTTGGTCTAAGCACACTATTTTCAAGTGAGCACAGAACACTAGAATTCATTTCTAACCAGAGCTTAGTGTCTCTCCTATCCTTGTGACGTTGGGCTTCTTTGTTTCTCACTTTGGGAGTCTGTGAACCTTTTATTGTTTCTGTTTTGAGACAGGGTCTCACTATGTAGTTCCAGCTGTTCTGGAACTTAAAGAGCTCAGCCTGCCTCTGCCTCCGGAGTGCTGGGATTAAAGGTGCACATCATTATGCCAGCCTCTCCCCCGCTTCCCCTCTCAACTATCAAAAACCCACCCTATTGTTTGCTTTGGGCATTTGCCTTAGTTTCTTTTCCGGTTGCTGTGATAAAACGCCCCGACCAAAGCAACTTACAGGGAAGGGGGTTTCTTACAGTTCAGCACAGCAGGGAAGTCACAGCTGCCAGAGCGTGAGGGAGTTGGTCACGTGACACCCGTAGTCGGGACCTGAGAGCGGCGATTATGTATGCTGTGCTTGCTCAGTTGACGCCTCTGTCTTTATTCAGTCCTGGACCCAGCCCATGAAGTGGTGCCACCCACATTCAGATGAGTCCTCCACTTAATTAGCTCACTTCAGAAAATCCCCCGCAGGCATATCTACAGGCTAATTTGCTCTGGACAGGTTTTTTAATTGTGATTCTTGATTGTGTCAAGTTGACAATGAAAACCGCCATCAAAGCCCTCTTGGGTAATAGCTCTTCTTCTCCGTCTCGTCGGCAGCCTTGGTGTTCTGCCCTCACACGTCTTGAATGCTATTAGCTTTTAGTCTGCTTCTTGGCGTTCCTTGGAACCCACCTTAGCTGCTGTCCTGGACAGTTTTGTGTCACCTTGACACAAACTAAAGTCATCTGAAAAGTCTCCATGAGATCAGGCTGTAGGCAAGCTTGTAAGGCATTTCCTTAATTAGTGATTGATGGGGAGGGCCCGGCCCACTGTGGGCGGGGCCATCCCTGGGCTGGTGGTCCTGGGTTCTCTAAGGAAGCAGGCTGAGCAAGCCATGAGGAGGAATGAGCCAGTAAGAAACATTTCTCCATGGCTTCTGCATCAGCCTCTCCTCCGGGCTCCTGCCCTGTTTGAGTTCCTGTCCTGACTTCCTGTGATATGAACAGTGATATGAAAGCATAAGTCAAACCCTCGCCTCCCCAACTTGCTCTTTGGTCATGGTGTTTCTTTGCCGCAGTAGAAACCCTCGCTAAGACAGCCGCGTAGTCAAAGACTGATAAGCTTTGGGATTTTAAAGATGGAACCTAGAGCCAGGGACACAGCTCAGTGGTAAAGCACTTACCATGGGTCCAATCTCCAGTACTGCAAAACCAAGATGGTGGCTGGTGAGAGGGCCCAGCAGCCCTCCGCCAGACCTGATGAGCTTGAGTTCAGTTCCCAGAACCCACACGGTGGCAGGAGAGAATGACTCTTGCGAGTTGTCCTCTGACTTCCTCACCTGTGCCCCGGCATGAACCCTCCTTCAGACAAACAAACACACGTAAAAGTAAATAAGTGAACTAAGATGGACGCACTGGTGACTGTTATTCTGAAAGGAATTCTGGCCGTGGCTGGGGCTGGGTCATGGATTTTTTTTCCAGACATGAGAAGCTTTAAAATGCTTGGTCTGCTTGTGAGACTGCCCTTTTCTCCACGGTGGGCTGGCAAGGGAGCAATCCTGACTTTTAAAGGTGCCGGGGTGTGAGATCCTCTTGCTGCGGCCCTTGTATGCACACCGTCACCTGGTTCAGGTGAGGGCTCATGTTCTTACCGTGTTCACTTCCGCTTCCTGCTTCCCACAGCGAACTGGTGGCTTCTGTTTCAGGCGCTTCCACGTAGACGGAGTTTACCCTCGGTTGCCAGTTTTCTCCCATCCCTGGGAGAGGTGCGCAGCACAATCACTGGACACTGTTGCTGGTATTTGCTCTCCGTTTGTCCTCATTACTAAGAACCATCTCATCTGGACAGTAAACACCACCCTTCCTGTTCAGTGTGATGTCTTCACACGTGTCTTGCATGCTGCATTATTAACTTTCATTTTAGAAAGATCAGCTTGATCTTGGAGGCAAGTGTGATCTGGATCTCATGACTTCCTGTGTGTGCTTTTCTGACACTCTCCCGTTCTGCCCGTCTGTCATCATCCCCTCAGGCTGATGGCTGCCATGTCCATTAGGAACTTCGCTTTTGGAGCGGTTGCTTTTCCGTCTTACCCATCCTGCCTTCTCTGTCGAGAATAATTCTCTCCTGTTTAACTGGGCACGGTAATCCTAACAGCAAGGCTGCTTCCAGGCCTGAAGAAGTCCAGTGTAGTGTAAAAGGATCCTTTCCCTGTCAACTGCTCAGTGCTTTCCGGATCAATTATTTATTTACTTGTGTAATTCGCATCCCCGCCAAAGTATGTATCAGCATAACGCTACACTTGCTGCCTTCAAGGGCCTTGTTCTCATATCGGCTGCCTTCTTCAGAGTCTAATTGTTATGGGACTGGCCTGTTACTGAGCCTCTTAGCCACAGCCGTCCGACTTTGTGTCCACTCCACTGATGCACAGTTAAAGCTCTGAGGACGCTGCGGAAGGGCCAGCAGAAGTCTGAGGTGAGCCTTAGCGGAGGCCCTTCCTTGGGTGCTTTGTTCTCCTTCTCACCGACTCTCCAGCCTCTGCTCAGCCCTTTCTAACCTAAATGTCCTTCCAAGGGAAGTGCTGAGGGGTTGTGTGATGATACATCAGGACAGCGCTAGCTGTAATTCCTCCCTTAGTCATTTCCAGGAAGCCCCAGATGGGAGGGCTAGTCCTGGAAGGAGCGGGAAAGCCAGCGTCACAGGCAGGGTGGGGGCTGGGAGCAGGTGTCGTACTTCTGGACTTGCTGAGTGGTGGGTGTCGATCACATCAACCTTCTGAAGGCCTGAGGAGGTAGCTGGGAATCCAGGGTGATTTTGTGATATCAGATGAGGGGTTCCTGATGATAGAGGGCTTTGCATTGGCTTGAAATAACTCAGGTTTGGGTGATGGGACAGGCCCTGTATTTTCAGCCTTTACTGAGCACAGAGGAACACTTCTGCTTTATGAATTCCTTACGACATTATCTGGCTTAGGTTATTGAGTAGGAATGACAGGGAACAATAATTGTTGGTGTAACCTTTAAAAAGTTATTTTACTCTGTTGAGACAAAGTCTTGCTGTGTAGCCCTGTCCGGCCTGGACCTCCCTGTGTAGGTCAAACTGTGCTCAAACTACATTGCTTCTGACAGCAATCTTTTTGGTGCTGGGGATCAAACCCGGTGCTTCCTGAATGCTAAGCAAGCACTCTACACGGACCACTTTTATTTCTTATGAGCTAGGCTTGCTGTGTAGCTCAGGCTAGCCCCGAATCCTTGCTCTTCTTGCCTCAGCCTCTTGAGCAGTGGTGTACCTTCTCCGATGGTCTTTAGTATGATGAAAATAAGTCTCTAGCTGGGCGTTGGTGGCGCACGCCTTTAATCCCAGCACTCGGGAGGCAGAGCCAGGCGGATCTCTGTGAGTTCAAGGCCAGCCTGGGCTACCAAGTGAGCTCCAGGAAAGGCGCAAAGCTACACAGAGAAACCCTGTCTTGAAAAACAAAAAAAAAAAAAAAAAAAAAAAAAAAAAGTCTCTAAAGACATGAAAGTAGAACATGTTCTTTACAGGGAAGGTGAATTCTGCTTCTCAGCTGTTCATTATTTCTTCATCCATTAATGGCTGTCAGAGTTCAGTCCACTGTACAGTGTCTGTTGATTAGTAAGACTTTGAATCAGGTGTTCGTGGCTGAACAGCACATCTTTAGATGTGGTTTGCTTCAACCTCAGTACAGTTGTGCTGGGAATGTAAAGTTCAGTTGGGAAAATAATTTAGTCAGGAAAGGATTTTAGTAAAATATCTTAAATTTTTATCAATAAAATACATTTTAATTGCAAGTCTATTTTTTGGTTCCAGTGACATTTTCATACATGAAATCTGTTAAGAAACTTATTTTAACCTGAAGCTTTTTCTTCTCGTGTCCTTAACCATAGCCAACCTTATGTAGTTTTGGTGCCTGTCCTGGATCTTGCACTGTAGACCAGACTGGCCTCGAACTCACAGAGATCCACCTGGATCTGCCTCCTGAGTGCTGGGAATAAAGGCGTTTGCCACCCCCGCCTGGTGGGGATAAACCTCTTTAGAAGTGGTAGCAGGTTTTAATAAATGTGTGTTGGTGTGGAGAGGTCATCATTCACCACCTGGTGCAACTTGCAGGAAAAATGACGTATTTACTGCTATATTATGAACCAAGGTAACTTCAGTGGAAAACTCATTGAGCTGGATTCCTTCTCCAGCAGGCAGTTCTATGAGTGTCTCATCATAGTGTCCTTAAGATCCCGTCAACTTGAAGTTTTTCTAGACATTAAGAATAAGGGGATGCAATTGCCTTAACATTTATGATGCTAAATAAGTGTCTTTTACAACTTTCCATATTCTTGAATATCAATTATCATTTATGCCAAGTATTTGTTAGAATTGATTCAGTCATTTTTTAAAAAGGAAGTCTTTGTACTTTCTCCTGCTAGTTTATCTTTTATGATATTAAAGTCATTATTTTCTGTAGACATGAAGAAACTGAGGTTCAGATTGACTAGATGAGACAGATTTCTAGGAAAGTTAGGAGACAGATCTAGCTCTTCAGCTCCACGTGGTCCTGCCTTCTTTAGTGCTTGTGCTGATCTGCTGTGCTTGTCTTATGCTCTCAGAGGAGAGAGGCCTAGCAGTGAGACGCGTACACGCTGGGGACCTTACTCGGACACAGATGTATTCCATGCTGGGTGCTTATGTGTTTGAGGTGTTCATCATGAATGTCAGCATCAGAATCACCAGTACATCACCTTAGATTTGCAGCCGGTAACCAATATTCTGTTTCACTGATGGTGAATCCTTAGAATGAAGGATTTAAGATTTTGAAGACTGTACAAGTGATGAGTGAGGAACAAGCAGGCTGATGTATACTTGTAAAGGTGAGGTTGACTTTACCATAGTGAGTAGTTTCTCTGTATTCATGGGTCGTGTGTGTGTGTGTGTGTGTGTGTGTGTGTGTGTGTGTGTGTGTGTATGTGTTGAGGGATTGGGGGGAGAACTTGCTGTGTAGCCCAGATGAGCCTCAATGCTCTCAATCCTTTTGCCCCAGGCTTGAGTGCCAAGAACAGACATGGACCACCACCATGTCTAGCTTTGTGTGCATGTGTGCTGGGAATGGAAATGTACCACCATCATGTCCAGCTTTGTGTGTGTGTTGGGGGCAGTACTTGTGGTCTCTGGCCTCCTCCTAGTCCTCGTCTTCCTCTTCCTTTTCCTTCTCTTTACAGGGTCTTACAATGTAGCTCTGGGTGTCCTGAATTCACTTTGTAGACCAAGCTGGCCTCAAACACACAGAGCTTCGCCTGCCTCTGCCTTTCTAGTGCTGTAAAGACATGCGCCGCCATACTTGATGGGGCTTCTTTTCAATGGATGCTGATCGTCTACGACCATACCACCCTGAACGCGCCCGATCTCGTCTGATCAATGGATGCTGATCCATTGGTTAATGGCTCCTTATACTTTAGACTTACACAGTTGCAGCTGAAGGGTAGGCGGTAAGAATACACATTAACTTAGGCTGAAATATATCTAGGAGTGTCAGATTAATGCCATTACTGCTCTGCGTGCCAGAGATGAAGCATGAGATAATTTTGTTGATTACCACATTTCTTCTTGACCTACTTAGATTCATGTTAGGCAGTCTGCGGCTATTTTAGGATGTTGTAATACATCTACATAGCACTTTCCAATTTGTTTTTACATATTTGCTTCTCATAATAAACCTGTTGAGTGAGATGACATGGTTGTTTTTGTATCACATGAGGAAATCAAACTAAGAGGTAGTCTAACACTGTGGCTAGGAATACATGTTACATTTTATAGGAATTAAATGAATCAGACTGTAAGACCAGCTCTGCCAAGTTTTTTATTTTGTTTTGCTTCTGTGAGACACAGGGTCTCATGTAACTCAGGCAAGCCTCAAACTTGCTGTGCAGTTAAGGCCCACCTTGACCTCTGATTCTCCTGGCCCCACCTCCTGAGTGCGGGGGGGCTACAGGTATGCACCACTCTCCCCAGTCCAGCTCTACCAGTTACTAGCAGAGTAGCACTGTAGCTGTTTTATCTAAGCTCTGCGTGCATGCGTGTGCATGTCTGTGCCGTAGCACATGTGTGAAAGTCAGAAGACAGCTCAGAGGCGTCACTTCTCTCCACCACGTGGGCCCTGTGGATTGCATTCTGGCGTGGTGCAAGCATCTTTCCTTGCTGAGGCATCTTGCTGGCTTATAACTTGTTTATTTTTTTTAATGTATGTGTACCGTGTGTGTGTGTGTGTGTGTGTGTGTGTGTGTGTGTGTGTTGCATACAGAGGCCAGAAGAACTGGAATTGGAATTATGGATGGTGGAAAGCCTCGATGTGGTGCTGGGAACCAAACCTGGGTCCTCTGCAAGAGCAACAGTGTTCTTGACTGCTGAGCTGTCTCTGCAGCCCCACCCACCCTGTTTTTTTGAGAAGGGTCTGTCATTGGAACCCAGGGCTTGCTCTTTAGTCTAGGCTGGTTGGCCAGTGGATTCCATGGGTCTGCTTCTTTCTGCGTTCTCAGTGCTGAGATTACAAGAACCTGCCGCCGTGCCCAGTCCTGCCGCCGTGCCCAGTTCTCGTGTCTATAGGGCAGGCACTTCATTTATCAACTGAGCTCTCCCTCCAGTCCTGGGATTGCTGGGCACTTTAAACAATAGTGAAGAATAAAGTGTATTTAAAATGGTGGAAACAGGACTTATGAAATGGCTCAGCAGCTAAGAGCACTGGGTACTCTTCAATAAAACCAGCACCCACGTGGTGGCTCACAAGCATTTGTAAGTCCAGTTCTAGGGGACCCAACACTTTCATCTGACTTCCACAAGCACAGGGCATGTTCGTGGTGCACAGACATACGTGCAGGCCAGACACTCGTCAAAAATAGTGGAAGCATGTAATGGGCACCCAACAAAGCATTTGGCAGTCTTAACCTCTTAAGAGGTCATCGCTCGTTTTATTTATTTAACGCAACAAAAATTCAGAACTCCTATTGCTAGACATCAGGAGCACACAGTGGTCTTGCATCTGAGCTGAGGAGTTTGAGACTGTGCACACTGGTGATGTGTGACGTGATGGCATGTACTATGTGAAGTGCACAGGCATGTTCAAAACCAAGGCTGCAAGTAACATGGGAAGCTCTTCCCCAAACACCTGGGATTTGTTAAGCATTTGATTTTGAACTGACTTTTGATCATCATTTTGTACTCAAAACCCTTTTTATTGGCTCCCCCTCCCCCGGCCAACAACTTCTACGTTTAATTGAGTATCCCTGAGAGATTTCGAACTACAGTTCAAGAAGCTGTGCTCTGATGGAATTCCATTTCAGTGGTAGAAATGGTAATCGAGTTGCTAAGAATTTCGTAGAGTGGAGAAGGATTGCCAATCAAGACATCATTTCACAAGAAGCGACATTTGGTCTGAGACCTGAGTGACCATATAATTACCTGAGGAATTGAGGGAGTGGTGATGGCTGATGGTCAGGACCATTGTCACTGTGGTCTGTCATGGAGAGGTGTAGAGACCAGATGGTGTGGGGCTTGTAGGCTATAGTGGAAAGCTCAGCTTTCTAGTGCACGATCATTTTGAACAGGGCAGTGATGTGTTCAAGTTGAGCAGACACTAGGCCAGGAGCAGTGAAGGAAACAAATGGACAGCAGGCATGTCTCTCTTGCTGTCATTTAGAGCCGTCTGTGTGTGGCAGGTCAGCCATTAGCTCAGGACTCAGCATTCCTGCTTGCCTGCTAGTGTTCTAATCTGCTACCCGGTGACACTTATCACGAGGCTCTTTGTTCTAACTGCATGAGGGCCTAGGGTAGGGAGGTAAACTGACGTCTGAACCTTTGTTCTAACTGCAGAAAGTGGCCTAGGGTAGGGAGGTAAACTGACAAACGTCTGAGCCTTGGTTACAAAATAGAGATTGGGTAGTGGGGAGCGGAAGGGAAAAGTAAGGTCCCCTAGTATGTGAAGATACGGGTCGCCGGTAACAAGGCTCCTTCTAGTTGCTCAAGGCCAGTGGCAGCTGGACCGTGCACGTCTCTCCCTGACCACCAGGTGAACAGAAGCAGGGCTGCCCTGCTGCTGCTGCTGCTGCTGCTTTTACTCTGGGGGCCTCTCCTCTGCATCAAAGGTGGAAAGAAAGGACAGTGACACCCGTAAGCTCTCTCTGCAAGTTTGCTTCTTTGAATCATACTGTTAAGTTTAGATATTAGAATTGATCGATTCACTTTGCAATAATATGTATAATTATTACAGTAGCAAGAACTTACGAGCACTTCCTAAGAGCTAGTTCCAAGATCTCGTACCTCATTATCCTCTCATCCATTCCCATTTAACAGTAAAGAAAATGAGTTCCAGAGAGGTTAATCTTTCTTAGGTCTGACAGTTGGTCAGTGATAGCGACCTTCCAAACCACGTTTAACCATCCATTAGAGGCTGTGTGCTTAATCGTTTCTTCACAATCATATGTTCAATCATTTTTATTGGTTACTTAATGTTCTGATAAGGAGGAATGGTGCTCTTCCTTGTGGAGAAGGAAGCCTTGTCATGCAGTAACAACTGGCTTATTTAAGGAAATATCTACCAGCCATGCTAGTGTGCTCCAGCTTTTAATCCCAGAACTTGGGAGGTGGGTGAGTGAAAATCAGGAGCTCAGGGTCATCCTGGGCTCCAGAGTGAGTTTGTAGCCAGTCTGGGTTACATGAGGACATGGGACCGTCTTAAAATGATGATGATGATGATGATGATGATGATGATGGCTGGTGAGATGGTTTAGCGAGTGAATAGAGCTTCATGAAATGAGTGTGATCCCTAGAAGTAGAGAACTGACTGGAGATTTGTCCTCTAATCTCCACATGCCTGCCATGCCATGCTTGTTATCACACTCACACCTCCACAATATTAATAAATAACATTTAAACTGTGAGGAAGTACTCATTTTTATTTTATGTATGAGTGTTTTGCCTGCATGTATAATAAGTGTATGGCACATGTGCCAGATACCCAAGAAGGCTAGAAGAGGATGCTTGATCCTCTGGGACTGGGGTTATGGATGGTTATAAACTGCCAGAGTTGCTGGGAACTGAGCCTCTTGCAAGAACATTCAGTGTTCTTTACAGTGCCATAACTCTAACCTCATATAATATTTTTGAATCAATAAATAGAAGAAATATAGAAGTTAATTCTGTAGCAACATACTGTATGCTTATGTTCTGAAGAGCGGTGTGTAGGCCACAGAACAAAAATCCATTAAAGGAAGCTGTCCTTTTCTTCAAATAAGTGTGCTGTCTGTTGTAGTAGGGACTTTAAGATGACAAACTGTGGTTACCACAGCAGTAAATCTGTAAATCAAGAAAAACCTTTACCATGACATTCTAAGTACTCATTTCCAGTTCTTTTGTCTGTGTGCATATAATTTATAAATGGTCAGGAGATAGCTACTCGTTTTCCATTTAGTATTTTTTAAGATGACAGACTTTGGAGTTAAGCAGTCTCCAGTGAAGAGGAAGAGACTGGGCCATGCAAAGGTTACAAGGCATTAATAATTGATCGGGGTGATGCTTACCAGGCAGCCCACGTCAGTTTTGGATCTGGCCTTGGAAGGAGCAGCTGTGTATTTGGACGTTGGAAAGTTCATCTTTCCAGACAGTCTGTCAAGCTTCCAAGAAAGCCAGAGGGAAATGGAAAAATACAGTGATTGAGAGCTCATGTGCAGCCAACCAGCTGGTGGGTCTGACAGAGAAGAGGAAGCGATCCCCCCATAGCGTGTTTTAATTGTGGCTAAACTTTAACAGTCAATGGTGCCGCACAGCTTGTCAGAATTATCAGCAGTTGGGTCTTTTCAATGGCTTATGTTTACTAATTTTATCAGGGCTCAAGAACAAAATACTGACAAATATTGTTTTTGTGCTCAAACTGTTACTCTGTATGTGAATTTAGGTTAACTAAGGGTGAGTTTAAAATTTCAAACAGATTGATTATCTACTGGCCATAAAGCTTCCAAATGCTTCCATGATATAACCCTTGGGATGAAATCCTACTGCCATTGATAGCTTCCCTTATCTGAATTGTCTTTAAGTTTTTTGTTTGTTTTGTTTTTAATTTTAAAAGTGTGGGGCTGGAGAGATGGCTCAGTGGTTAAGAGCACTGCCTGCTCTTCCAGAGGTCCTGAGTTCAACTCCCAGCAACCACATGGTGGCTCACAACCATCTGTAATGAGATCTGGTGCCCTCTTCTGGCCTGTAGTCATACATGCTGTATACATAAGAAATAAATAGATAAATTAAAAAAAAAAAAAAGAAAAGAAAAGTTAAAAGTGTGTGTTTGTGTGTGGCATGAACACATGCATGTGCACATATGGTATGGCACTCTGCTTCTTCTCTGTTGAACTCAGTGGTCGGACTTGGCTAGTGCCTTTATCTGATGAGCCATTTTTGCCTGTTTTTTTTTTTTTCTCTTGGGACTTTGCATGTGACAAGATAACATCAGTGAAAAGCAGGAAGAAAGTAAAAAATCTTGTTAATTCTGTACAACATCAGTAACAGTCAGGGTGTGTGTGTATGTGTGTGTGTGTGTGTGTGTGTGTGTGTGTGTGTGTGTGTGTGTGTGTGTGGTGTTAGGGATTACCCACAGCCTCATGCATGCCAGGCAATGTTCTACTACATCTGCAGACTTCAAACAATTGTAGTATTCAAAGCAAATGTAGTAATTGTGGAAGTGGCCTCTGGAAGACAGCTGAGTCGTCTTCAGTGAATCTGTCCTGTGCCATTTCCATCTTTTTTTGGGTTTGTGTGTAAAAATGCTTGGGAGGGGATAGGGATGACCTGGATGCTTTTGGGGAGCTCCAGTTGAAGGACCACTATTGTATTCTCAGTACTGGGTCTCCTTTGGTCATGTGTGGAGCAGCTGCCTTGCAGTCTGAGGTACTCATCTGACCTGGGGAAGGCTGCAGATTTACCATACAGAAAGGCCCCTCACCTTCAGTGTTGCTGCTTACCAGTGCATACAGACCACTCTCTGCCTTAGATCTGGTTCCATTTAGCTCCATTCATCTGGCATTTTTTCCTCGAAACAGATCTGCTATGATAACTGACTAACCTTTTCCCGCAGTGAATACGTGTGATGTGAACACCACACTTGTACATGGACGCCAGCGGAGGATGTCAGGTGTCCTGCTCTATTGCTCTTCACCTTGTTCCTCAGAGACAGGGTCTCTCACTGAACCTGGATTCCCAATGGTCCTCCTGGCCCCATTCCCCCTACCCCAAAGCCGAGTTTACAGGTATGCCTGTGGTTATACCTGGCTTTTGACATGGATTTGAGTGAGGGATTTGAATGCGGGTCCTCCCTCATGTCTGCACAGCCACCCCAATTCCAGCTCAAGGATATAGAATAGATAGTCAGGATGTAAGTGGCTAAGAACACTAAGAACGTGATCTAGATTATGGCTGTCTCAGCGTCCTGACAGGGTTGTTTATCAGTGGTGAAATCTTGAGCAAGTTACTTCCTCTCAGCACCTTGGTTCCTTTAGGCGAAGAAGGATATTGATAGTGCTCTTTCAAGGATTTATATTTACAAAGACCACCTGCCTTATGGCAAAGCATAAGATAAGCCAGATGTCTTTTTTAATAACAATAAAAGTAATACATTGTTAAATATGTATAGAATTCAGAGAATTGTTGTTAGCAAGAATTGGAATGAATAAATGGTTGCCTTTGGGAGGATGGCAGGGGGGTATCCTGAACCTCTAATTTGGTTGTTTTGTTCACCAGGATGCTTGGCTTCGAAGAAAGTTCTTTTTAAATTCTTAGATCATTCCTCTGCCACTGATAAATCAATACATTTGGTCCATTGGTGAGTGGATCTCCAGAGAACTGGCTGTGCCTGGTTCACTACTCACTAGCTCCGTGGCCACTGGAGAATCATTTAATCTTTGTGAACCTTGCCTGTCTCGCCAGTGAAGTGTAGTTACTGCTCCTTGTTTTGCAGGATTGATGCAAAGATTTCATGACATCTGTATATGCAAAGCTGGTGGCTGTGTGCCTGGCCCTTGGGGTGCTTTTTTGGGATATCTTTTTGTTGAGTCTATTTTTTTTTTCTTCGAGACAGCGTTTCTCTGTGTAGTTTTGGTTCCTGTCCTGGATCTCACTCTGTAGACCAGGCTGGCCTCAAACTCACAGAGATCCACCTGGTTCTGCCTCCTGAGTGCTGGGATTAAAGGCGTGCGTCACCGTCCCTGGCTTTTGGGGTGTTTTTTTGGATGTCTTTTTTTGTTGGTTCTCTTTAAGATCTGGCAACATTGGAATTACATTCATCCTCCTCTCCCTTTCGTGTTGCCTCAGGGAAGGAAATCCAGGAGCTTTGCAGGGCTTGCCACAAATCTCTGAAAAGCCACATGTAAGCAAAGTGAGCGTTTCTGCTGGGCTTGGTCACAGGCATGCCTGCCCATAACAACCTCAGCCCATGGGAGTTGAGGCAGGAGGACTTCTCAGAAAACAAACAAACAAACAGTAAAGCGGAGTGAGACACTGATTCTCCTTCCCCCCTTCACAGCAAGCTTAGGGGCTGTTAATGGTGTCTGTCGGGCTCACAAGCGATGGTACTCTGACATGCTTTTTGTCATTTTACTGTGTGTGCAGGGGATGATTATGAACATCTTTCTCCAGAAAACACTGGGGGGCCGGAGAGAGGTTCAGATGCCTGAGCTGTCTTTGACGAGAGCGCATACAGCTCTGCAATAGTGCTTGGTACACAAGAAGCACTTAATGAATGTTACTGAGCTCTGTGCCGGGGTCCTGAAGGACAGTGGCTTGAGATTAACAGAGACTTTACCTTGGAATTTGTCCTCGACCGACTTCAACTACTTGTACCCAGGTAGACCCCTTTGAAAGTAATCACCAGCTCTCGCCAGCCTCTTGAAGGGGAGAAGAGTGTAACACTCTAACAACCTCGTTATTACTTGCTCTGAGCCCTGTAAGGTGCAATAGTCCTTTTGAAAATTTAAGCAACACATGCTGTTATGAAGGAACAGCCAGATAGCTTTAAAGCAGTCTATTATTATGGTCAGGCTCTTTCTCTGCAGTTTCCTGTGCTACTAGTTTAGCCTTGCAAATACCCTCATTACTACAGGAGTAATGCCTTTTGGCTTTCAAGGGTTCTGGCCAGTTAGTAATTAAACTGTGATTGTGGCTAAGACAGACCAGTTACGAGCATGAAACTTTTGTTGCCTCCCACGTCTGCTCCGGCCTGGGGAACCTATGCTCTGACTTGCCTTAGGGAATCTGCCTGTATCTTGTATACTTGATCTACAAATTCAATCTGCTCCTAGGAATTTTGATCATGGTTTCCGATCTTGAGACAGATTTTTATGGCCCTTAGCAGTAGCGTTCTCCATGCACTATTTGCTAGCTAGTTACTGCTATGTTCATGTGATATTAAAGACGTGGTCACATACCTTGATTGGTTTCATTAACATTGGTGTCAGTTTTCCTTATAAAATTAATTTTTATTTTGTGTGAGTGCATGCGTGTGTGTGTGTGTGTGTGTGTGTGTGTGTGTGTGTGTGTGTGTGTACATGCTCATACTCATGGAATCCAGAAGGTAGGGTTGGATTCCCTGGAGCTGGAGGCATTTGAGAACCACCCAGTGTGGTGCTGAATTGTAAATCTCGTCCCTCGATAGAGCATTAAGTGCTCTTAGCCACTTAGCCATCCCTCCTGCCTGCTAAGGTTCATTTTTATGATTATCGAGTGTATATACCGCTACTATAAAGGATCAGATTTCTAGAGAACGTATAGCAGAAGAATGGCATTCTCCTGCCATGCTCCCCTCTTTGGCTCTCCCATTACAAAGGCAATGGCTTCTAACTCATTTCTTTCTCATGGTTATCTTCATATTTCTTGTCTTTGTATTTTTAAATAATATGCCAATATATCTATATTTTGAATTTTCAAACTTGTACAGATATGCTTCATTGGAAGACGAGGATTTCACCTCCCATTCTTTTCTCAGTTATTACAGGTTGTGTGACTGTGTTTGGTTAAATCCATGAAAAGGCAGGTTAATGTATATACCGAGTGAGGCACTCTACTCCAATTCAACCTTACTACACTCAACATTTGTATGAATGTTTTATGTTTTTGGTTGTGAGCCTAGCCTTTAACGGCTGAGCCATCTCTCCAGCCCTGTATGAATTTTTAAAATCTTAGTTGCTAAGTTTCCTCAACTGGACAGGTAGAATGGCTTAATGCTATGGTTTGGAGTTATTCCTCCAAAGTTCTTCTATTAGATTCTTTTGGGGTTTTGAGGCACCACGGTCTCTCTAGTATGTGGCCCTGGTAGCTAGTCCATGTTATTCTGTTATTGGAGCACACAACAGGCTAAGGCACTTAATAGGAAGCCTCTAGACTCTATCTGACATAGTGTTTTAAACAAATTCTAATTGTCATCACCAACATCATCTGTGGACATCAGTATCTCCCACTTCATCCTATGGAAGAGACTGGTTAGCTGTGAGCTGGCCAGCTGCCAACCTTTCCTCCAGGTCTTGCCTGGTATGCTTATGGGATGGATAACAACAGAATTTGGACACACCCCTCCCTGCCCCCAGGACAGGCCACTGTGAAAGACAAGAGAAGCCCATGGGACTGGTTAAGCAGATTCAGCTTCCTCTACCAAAGGCACCAGCAAGTCAGGTCCCCGAGTCAGGTCCCTGCATTGGCTCTGATGGGAAGTCCCTGACTGGGTCAGAGGCCAATGAATGACGGAGGTTCCGTGTTACAAATCTCGACTTGCACAATATCAGGATAGTTGTTCTGTGGGCTCATATTTGTGCTTTCCACAGCACAGTAACTTACTGTGCTGCTTTTTAAAATTTATAACATCCAAAACTATAAATGTGAAGTATCTTTTTCAAGAAAATGATCTGTGTTACATTTCTCTACTCCTTTGAAAGGAGTTCCTTCCAACAAGTAGTGGCCAAATCCAGCAACACTTTGAGATTTTTTTCTGGCTGACTTCTGCCCAAATTTGTTCAAAATAGAGAAATTCTCTGGGCATGGTGACTACATCCGTAATTCTAGCATTTGCAAGGCAGAGGCAGGGGATTGGCACAAGTTTAAGGCCACTCTGGTCTACATAGTGACTTCCAGGCCAGCTAAGGTTACACTGTGAGACCTTGTCTCAAAACAAAACAAGGGGCTAGAGAGATGGCTGAGTGGTTAAGAGCATTGGCTGCTCTTCCAGAGGACCCAGGTTCAATTCCCAATACACACAAGGCAGCTCACAGCTGTTCATAACTCAAGTTTCAGGGGATCTGATTCCCTTTTCTAGCCTCTATGGGTACCAGGCACAGACATGGTACACAGACATACATGAAGACAAAACACCCATATACATCAAATAAATAAGGAATTAAAAACAGAACACCCCCCAAACCAAACCTAGCCAAACGACAACAAACACTCAAAATATAGAAATTCATAAAATTCTCCATGAGGTAAAAAACTTTAAAGGGCTGGATAGATGGCACTGTGGTAAGTACACAGTAAGAGTACTTAGTGCTCTTGCAGAGGACCCGGGTACAGTTCCTGACACCCATGTGGTGGCTCACAACGATCCATAACTCCAATTCCAGAGAATCTAACACTCTCTGGCCCCTCTAGTCACTTGCATGGTGGACAGGCATACATGGAGCACAGGATACATACAAGCAAAACACCTTCACATACAAGAGAGTTTTAAAAATTAAAAATCAAGAATTTGAGTGAGTGAGTGAGTCTGTGTGTGTGTGTGTGTGTGTGTGTGTGTGTGTGTGTGTGTGTGTGTGTGCTATATGGTATATGTAACTTCAGCTATTATTCCTTAGGGCTTTGTCTTGTTTGGAGCATGCAGCTCACCTACTAGACTAGGCTGGGTGGCCAGTGAACCTCAGGGAGCCGTCTGTGTCCACCTCTTTAGTACTGAGATTCCATCTACCTTTTTTGCATTGGTCTGGGGATCCAACTCTGGTACTTTACCAACTAAAGATCTCTTTAGCGTTAAAATTATTTTATTTATGTATGTGTTTACGTTCTCTCTCTCTCTCTCTCTCTCTCTCTCTCTCTCTCTCTCTCTCTCTCTGTCTGGCTGTCCGTCTGTCATCTGTGTCTCTGGGCATATGGGAACTAGATAGAGGAGGCTATCCAGTGTCTGTCCTTTGTCTATAATTCTCTGCTGTATCCCTGAGACAATCTTTTACTGAACCTGTGGCTAGGCTAGCAGCCAGCAAGCTCCAGATAGCCGATCCTCATGTCTCTGCCCCTCCCCTGCCCTACTCTGCCCTCCCCACCACGCTGCCCATCATACTGGGGTTACAGGTGTGCGTGACCATTCCTGGCTGTCTAGATATGGTGGGGATTCAAGGCAAGTACTCATGTTTGTGCAGCAAATGCCCTTACTCACAGAGCCTGCTCCTAGCACCTAGGAATCTTGCTCTGAGCTACAGATTTAGAGAGAGATATCTGCTTTATATTTCAGGATACTGAGTAAGTTGCTTTCATTTTTCAATCAAATTACTGTCTTTCCTTTACCCCATTCCTGGATCTGTTTGTTTCCTTTGTTCTTAGACTCTGCCTCTCACTGCCCATTGTCTCTTTCCCAGACCCTTTATTAAAAGAAACGGCTCTTATCTGTTTCCGTCTCGTGAGTCTTCAAATCTGTTGATTCTCTTACATCCGCCATGTCCATGCTCTTGGTACCTTACTGCTTCTGAATTTGGATCATTGACATTTATGAATGACTTGATGTAGTCTTCTGATTTCCTCCCAGTTTTCCATATGAAAGACTCCATACTTTGGAGTCTTTTCTCCAAAACCAGAGTGCAGTTTCCAATATACCATCTGATCATGTCATTCCCAGGTTAACCAGGCGTAGCTTTGCTCTGATTCTGACCACGTCCTTAAGGACCACTTGAGGCATTCATTTTGCATGTGCTGCTCGTATACATGGCATGCTCCTGCCTCTTCTCTCCACTTTTTGCCCAAGAAAGCCTATTTATTCTTCAAGACAGTTTGGATGGTACCCAGAGGAAAGAGTGTCTGACTTCTCTTGTCCTCCCACATCTGGGCTGTGCCCCTCCCTAAGCGGTCCCATAGCACACAATTATCACTGCTCACTGCCCTCTTCCTGCTTGCTCTTCTTGAATAGAGCTGCATGAGATTAAGTGTTTAAGACCCCAGTGCCCAGCAGGGTCTGTGGCTCAAATGTTTCTCATGTGACCAACACTCTGTATATTCCTTTCCTATTTATACTGTCTTTTGAGTTTACTGAATTCTAAACGTAATGATCTAGTTTTTCACTTTTGAAGTTTATTTATTCAATCAATTTCGGCCTCCTGTTTACAATGGGGTTTGGGGGTCTACTTTTGCCAACCATGATATCATTTTTATTCTTAGCTTTTGTCCCTTTATAGAATGGCACCTCATTGTGGGCAAAGATTGGCATCCGTGTTATCCCCTCCATCCTCTGAGATCTAGACGTTGGCTGGCATACACGCTGTAGCACTTGCCGAGTGAATGAATGTGTTGGGTAAAAATCTGGCAAGTGGAACTTTCGTTATTTTTCAGCTCTTGTCCTTGGCTCCATTGCATCCAACATTTTTATAATTTAGAAATTTTTCATCACTGCATATGACTTTATATTTACAAAGCAGAACAAAGCTATATTGAAAAGTTCAAGGAAAACTTATGTGGAACCAAGGCTGTTTCATTGTATTTGAATTTCTAATGGTTGATACCTTGCTGTAAGTGTTTTCAGTTTTATGTGTAAGAACTCGTGTGTGTGTGTGAGGGGGGCCAGGACACTGACGGTAGGTGTTGGAGAAGGGGGGACCCTGAGGCTGTTCAGTAGAACATTCTTGGAGTAGGCTGGTTCTGATGTATTCCTTTGCAGAAAGGTGCTGTAAGCAGCTTTGTTGGGTCCTAACTAGCTAGTTGAAAGAGTTACTAAGTTGATCTCGCACGTTTAAAGAAAGTAACTTTTCTTTTTAAAAAATTTAATTACATTTTTATCTATTTATGTGTGTGCGCGCCTGTGCACGCATGCACATGAAGCCTGATGAGCCAAGGTGTGCGTGTGGAGGTCAGAGGACAACTTGCAGGCATTGGTTCTCTGCATCCACCACAGGAGACTTGGGGATGGAACTCGGGGCCAGGCTTGACAGCAGGCACCTTTCTTTACCACTGAGCCATCTCACTGGCCCAGACGCTGTTTCTCTTGATGTTTGAGGATTCAAAATATGTCTTAGCTTCTAAAACGTGACAAAGAAATTAACATTTGGGTGAAGAATAATCGACTATTTCTTTGCTGTTTTGGAGAATATTTTTCAATATCCTATGTAAAAACTTAGTTGAAATTTTCCCCATTAACCATTTTCCCACACTTAGTCATCAATCCTGCTGTAACTTCAAGGATTAAAGAGGTATATCAAAAGGATTACGTGTGGATTTATTTATCCTGCTCCAGAGTTGTCAGCTCGGGTGTGCTGACCAGGAGTGGGTTGTTTATAAGGAGTGATGGAATGAATGCCCAGGGCAGGGCTTTGGGCCAGGCGCTAAATCTAGAGGCTTCCGCTTACATTGTAGAGCACGCTTAAGCTAACTGCTTAATCACCGAGCAGTGGGTACTGCCTGGGGGGCTGCTGGGGACCGAGTGTAGCGCCCACACGGCTCCTGCCAGGAGCTCACTTCATGTTGGTTTTCGTTTTCCTTACAGAGATGTGTGCTCTGAGTGTGTTTGCAGTCTCTGATCACTATTGGTTATGGTTTTCATTCTGGATTTAGACACCGACTCGTGGCAGTGGGTCCTGCAGTCACCACAGGAAGAGGAGGTGCACAGGACTTCAGGGAGTGGTTTTTCTTGAGAGTAGAGAATTTAAAATAAGTCTTAGAGGATTCTGCAGAAATGTCCAGGTGAAGAACAGTTAGTTCTGGTTTGAAGAATATTTTCAAGGCTTTATAAGAGCTCAGTAAAATTTTATATTTCCCACTCACTGTAAGGCCATCAATCCAGTTAGTATTTTAAAACTGAAATATCTATAGTAATAAGACTATATGTGTATTCATCTATGTTACCTCATTCCACAGGGATTTGATGTGGTTTTCAGTATCAGAAAACACAACCCAAAACAATTAAAAAAAAAAAATTCTGGAATGTGAAGTTCAACCCAGGTGGAAACCGCCTTTAGTGCAGACATCATAGCCACGTGGTTACTGTAAAGCAAGGACAGAAAAAACGTAGTAGGGAGCAGCCGAGAGGAGGAGTGCCGAGGGACCAGCGTTCGGAAACGGCTGCAGGCGAGGCCCCCGTTTCTCGAGGGAAGTGAAGCGCTTCTCAACCCCTAGGAAGTGCTGAGTAATGACTGGACTTGCACACTGTCCTCGCGGTAGGACCAGAGGGAGTTCATCTGGCAGCTGCTGGACCGCCTGTCGATAAAGCAGAGGCGGCGGCAGCCCCAGGAGCCGGCTCAGCGGTCTGTGAGGGCCATCACAGGACCCGAGTGCGCAGGCTTCCCGGCGCCTAGAGGAAGGGCACCGTGCCAAAAGTACGCAAGCAACTCAGACCATGTCTGTGCAATTTTTCAGTTTCCAAGTAGATTTATATATTTCATTTTATGTGAAAGTGTCAAGCATGCATGTGCATATGTGTATCACGTGCATGCTTGGTTCCCAGGAAGGTTAGAAGAGGGCTTATGAGTCCCTGGAACTGAAGTTACAGGTAATTGAGGGCCACCTGCCGTGTGAGTGCTGGGAACTGAACCCAGGTCCTCTGTAAGAGCAGCCAGTGCCCTTAACTGTTGAACCACCTCTCTAGTACACTTAAAAATCATCGTGAAAGTTTTAAAAATTCATCTTTATTTCTGTG
Source organism: Peromyscus leucopus (assembly GCF_004664715.2). NCBI lineage: Eukaryota > Metazoa > Chordata > Mammalia > Rodentia > Cricetidae > Peromyscus > Peromyscus leucopus. Next base: position 9,025,878 of record NC_051085.1, read on the forward strand.
TACGTGTGTGTGCCTGTTGTACGGTACCACATGTGTGCGAAGACTCAAGAGGCCAGGAGGAGTCATAGGTGCTTGTGAGCTGCCCCAGTGAGGGCGCTGGGAACTGAATGTAGGCTCTCTACAAAGAGCAGCAAGTGCTCTTAACTGCTGAGACGTATCCCCAGCCCCTTAAAAACTATCTTCAAATATCATTGTTTTCAGTGGGACTTTTTTTTTTTTTTAAAAGAGGCAACATACATAAAATTATTGTTGTACCTAAGAAGGAGACTACAGTGCAGGAGCGGCACACTGATAGTGTGAGCCTCTTGACAGACTGTTTTTTTTTTTTTTTTGGTTTTTGAGACAAGGTTTTTCTGTGTAGCTTTGCGCCTTTCCTGGAACTCTCTCTGTAGACCAGGCTGGCCTTGAACTCACAGAGATCCGCCTGCCTCTGCCTCCAAGTGCTGGGATTAAAGGCGCGCGCCACCACCGCCCGGCTTGCCCGACTTTTGGATAGCACTGTCCAGGAGACTTAGGTCCACGTTGTGAATAGTCCGTTGCTGAGTTACACTGGCTCCGTCTCTGCTAGAATGAAGTGGGCATATTGTGAGGGTGGCGTCCCGCAGTGGGGACCTAATCACGACAACACACCGCTGTTGTGGAAGTGCACCGAGGGTCTCTCGCTGCTGCTGTGAACTAATGAGGTTAGACCATTTATTACTCTCAGAGGGATAAATCTTAATCAACAAATGAGATCGGCAGAGTCAGAACTGTAGCTCCAGATCAGAAGTGAAAGAAATTTCCCAAAGACAAGACTTTGTATACTGCCGTTAATCCCACAGCTGAGAGACGAGCCCTGGAGGCTTGGGGGTTGGTGGAGGTTGGATGTAGTGTGATTTCTCTTTTTAAAATCCCAAACCTTGTTATTTTCAATTTTTTTTAGGGCAATATGTGATATATAAGTTCAGAAATCTATACTTAGAGCGATGTTGCTCTGGTCTAGCACCTTCACGTGATGTGAATGGTTATAGGCTAGCAGAAATGTTAGTCCTTCCGCACTGTGACCTCCTCAGGCAAGTCTCTGAGCCATCATCTCCAGCCGCGACCAGTCTCACCTATTTTACCTCAGTGGACTTTATAAGTGTTATTTGTGTATGTGTGTGTGTGTGTGTGTGTGTGTGTGTGTGTGTAAGCTGTGGCCCAATACCATTGCCAATTAAAACTTTAGTTCATTCTAAGGCTGACCGCGCTCCACATACCTGCAATCCCAGCTACTGGAGAGGGGTTGTGAATGTGAGGCCTTTCTGGCCTATATTGCAAGTTTAGGGCCAGCGTGGCAATTTAGCAAGATCCTGTTTCAAAATGCAAAAGTGGCAAAGGCCTGAGGCTGTAGCTTGGTGAGTCTTTCACTTGCCGAGGTGGCACGAGGCCCCGGGTCCCACCCCACCACCCCACCACCACCAACAGCGATGGCGGTTGAGGTTTCAGTGGGGTCAGTGTTACCTTGAAGCTCAGTGCTGACAGTCTTGATATTCTGGACAAAACAGTGTAGTTACTTATCGCAACACCTAAGTCATGTTTTACTTTTATAATTCCCTGCCATTCTCCTTCCCTCGATCCCTCCTTCATCTTTTACTTTACCTTTCTTTCTTTCTTCCTTCCTTCCTTCCTTCCTTCCTTCCTTCCTTTCTTTCTTTCTTTCTTTCTTTTTTTTGAGACAAGGTCTTGTGGTATAGGTCTGGATTGGCATCAAATTTACTGGCCCTTGAATTTACATGCTTCTGCTCAGCCTCCTGATTTCTGGGATTTAACACCTAGCATTACTTTCCTAACTTTCTGAGATGAAAAGTATATTTCTGATGACGCCTAGAACAAGTCCTGCGATAATGGAATTAGAGACACCAATGTTAATTTAAGGTTGACTTAATGTAGATCCTGATGGTTACAGATAGATGCACAGAAGCTTGGTAGAACGCCACATGCCTGTAATTCCAGCTACTTGGGAAACTGAGGCAGAAGGATTATGAATCTGAGGCCAGTCTAGGAAGAACCCTGCCTTTAAAACGTAAATAAATAAACAAAACCCCCAAATTATATAAGTGGGGGCTGTGCCAAAGACTGACAGAGTCAAATGAAAGACTCCTCAAAAAGCTTCCAGTAGCCAACAAGATTTGAATATAACCAAAACCATATAATAACTGTGAGCCTGTTATGTCTGCAGAAATGAATGTGAGATCATGCGAATACACTGATCTCCCATGCAGAAGAATTCCAGACAGTTTATGTAGGCAGACACTTTGCTCTCAAGGTGAAGCTTAATTCTCACTCCTGCAGTGTGAGCTTTACCGAGTGGCATCCTTCCAAGAGCGCAGTATAAAATGGGGAGGAAGGCAGCTCCACAGTGGAGGACCCTGAAAACCCCACCCAGCTAGGTGGGCAAGGGAATAAGTCACGTTGACTCTGCGCCCTCGCTGTGATTTGCTAACGTGCCACTTTATGACGCTCACAGCCCCACAACAGCCACACCGGGGACGTTCTACAATATACCTGATAAATACTCGCTGCTGCCAAGGTTAGCAAATACCAGGGAAGTCAGGCAGACTGTCAGAGTCAGGGAACCGAAGCAGACATGTCCTAGACTGGGTCCCAGAGTGAAAAAGGACATTAGGTAAGTCTAAAGAAGTCTGAATAAAGGACACAATATCAATATTGGTTCCTTATAAAAAATACCATACTAATTGAAGATATTAAAAAAAAAAAAAGAGGAACGGGATAGGGATAGGATGTGTGGTTACTGTTTTTACCACCCTCATTTTTGTGTAAATCTGAAACTTCTCTCCCTTCCTCTCTCTCTCTCTCTCTCTCTCTCTCTCTCTCTCTCTCTCTCTCTCTCTCTCTCACACACACACACACACACACACACACACACACACTTTTGAGACAGAATCTTATAGTCCTGGCTGGCCTACAACTTGTTATGGAGGCTAGGATGTCCTTGAATTCACAGAGATCCATCTGCCTCTGCCTCCTAAGTGCAGAGATCAGCGGCATATATCCACCCACCCTGCCCCCCCAACTTCTTCTTTTTTTTTCTTTTCATTTTTCTTTATTAAGAAATTTTCTACTCACTTCACATACCACCCACAGATCCCCTTCTCCCTCCCTCCACCCCCCAGCCCTATCTCCCAAGCCATCCCCACACCCCCCAAATCGAGGTCTCCCCTGGGGAGTCAGCAAAGCCCAGCACACTGAGCCTAGGCAGGTCCAAGCCCCTTCCCACTGCACCAAGGCTGTGCAATGTGTCACACCACAGGCACCAGGCTCCCAAAAGCCCACCCATGCACCAGAAACAGATCCCGATCCCCCTGCCTGGGTGCCCCCCAAACAGTTCGAGCCAAGCAACCATCTTCCGTGTCCAGAGGGCCTAGTCCAGTCCCATGGGGGCTCCACAGCCAGCAGTCCACAGTTCATGGGCTTCCACTAGTGTGGCCGGTCATCTCTGCACGTCCTCCCATCACGATCTCGACGTCCCTCGCCTTCAGAATCCTTTCTCTCTTGAGACAGGGTTTCTCTGTAGTTTTGCGCCTTTCCTGGAACTCACTCTGTAGCCCAGGCTGGTCTCAAACTCACAGAGATCCGCCTGCCTCTGCCTCCCGAGTGTTGGGATTAAAGGCGTGCGCCACCACCGCCCGGCCGACCCCCTAAACTTCTTAAATGAAAATTTATCTTTAAGAAGCTTGGGGAGGAGGCTAGCTATGGCAACTGTATGCCCGCAGTTCCAGCAGGGGGAGGCTGAGGCAGGAAGCTGGAGAGCTCAAGGGCTTCCAGATCCTGTCTGCAACCAACCACATTATCCTGAAACGTGTAAGCATCCTCACGTTGATGTGGTCGTTCAGGTGGGCTGTGGGGTTATTTTATCCGAGTGACTGTAGTTGGCAATTTATTGGCACGAGGCCAGCTCAGGTTTGGGGTCATCCTGAGTGGGGCTGCATTGTCTGGTTTGACTCTTATATCCCCCCAACCCCACCCCAGTGGTTTTTGCTCTCTTCCATCTAGCACTCTGAATGTCCAGTTGAGAACTCTGGCTTTGGAGTTTCATAGACCCAGCTACACAAGCAGCATGGAATTCTTGTCTGAATCCTGCTGTGCCTGTTAGGAACATAGCCCCCAGCACCTAGGCCCTGGGCGTCCAGCCTCCTTTCACAGGCATAGAGGAGGTGAAGCTCAGGCCTCTGGCCCTCCACCACTGTCTCCCAGGGAGCATCACTGCCAGTGCCTGCATCTAGACCTGGACCCTTCCAGGTGGGCAAGCTCGTTGGTTTGGGTGGGCAACTTTTATTTATTTATTTTTTGATAGTGTATCCGGATTGTTATGTCCCGCTTGGAATGGAGGGTGATGCGTGGAAAGGTGACCCACTGTGTCTGGACTTCATTTTACTTAAGCTGGATAACGAGCGTCTTCGGAGTAGGTAGGGTAGGGAAGACATAGCGATGCTGTCAGACACACGCCTTTTGTGCATGTCTGTTTATTTCTGCTAACAACTAGAGTGTTTGGTTCGAATCCTACAAACTTGCAGAACTCCCTCGGGTTTCTCTGTGTAGCTTTGCGCCTTTCCTGGGACTCACTTGGTAACCCAGGCTGGCCTCGAACTCACAGAGATCCGCCTGCCTCTGCCTCCCGAGTGCTGGGATTAAAGGCATGCGCCACCACCGCCCGGCTAAATTTCTTAATAGCTCTAATATCTTTCTGCCATTAAAAAATGAAGATGATACTTGATAGGTTTGCCTGAAGGTCACATGACAAGCTCGTTCCAGGTCCTTTGTATAGATGACGGTGCTCCAGGAATGTCAGATGCTCCTCCTCTGTCCCCATCCACCCTGACCAGTGCTAACAACTTCCTGCAGCTGCTGTCTGGTACGGGGTTCAGAGGGTCGATGCTGTTGTTCAGACTGCTATATTTATTTACTTTTATGTGCCTGGGGGTTTGCCTGTGTGCAGTGCCCACAGAGGCCAGAGAGGGTGTCAAGTTCCCCGAGACTGGAGTTACAGTCAGGTTTGGGTCCTTGATTGTAGAAGTGCCTGTATCCCAGAATGGATGATAGTGTTCTATTCTGCTGGGTTTTAATAGTGTAGTGTTTCTTTTGTTGCTGTCGTTTGCTTTATCTATCTATCTATCTATCTATCTATCTATCTATCTATCTATCTATCTATCTATCCATCCATCCATCCATCCATCCATCCATCCATCCATCCATCCATCCATTCATTCATTCATTTATTTTGAGGCATTATCTCACTATGTAGCCCTGGCTGTCTCAAAACTCATTATGTAGATCAGGCTAGCCTCAAACTCATAGAGCTCCTCTTGCTTCAGCCTCCTGAGAGCTGGAATTAAAGGTGAGCATCATCATACCTAGCCCAGGAAATCATTTCTTAAGCATGGATTACTAAGATTTTTTTTGAATGGGATTAAATTATTACTGATGAGTAATTTTTTTTTTTTATTTTTAAAGACAGCATCTATGTAGCTCAGTCTGGACTTGAACTCACAACAGTCTTACTACTTCAGCCACCCAAGTATTAGAATTATGAGTGAGCCACCATGCCTAGCAAATACCTTTTTTTTTTTTTTTTCCCGAGACAGGGTTTCTCTGTGTAGTTTTGCGCCTTTCCTGGAACTCACTTGGTAGCCCAGGCTGGCCTCAAACTCACAGAGATCCGCCTGCCTCTGCCTCCCGAGTGCTGGGATTAAAGGCATGCGCCACCACCGCCCGGCTGCAAATACCTTTTATTTTAAACCATAAATAATTAGCAGGTAGCCATGATTACCCATGTTTCATTAAAATCACATAAAATCTAGGTAAAAATCATAGATTTTTGCTCAAGATAAACCATGAAAAACTCAAATATGTTCTGTAAAAATACCACAGTATGCACAAGACTAAAACTTTAAAGCGCATATATGGAATGCTGGATCAGCATTATATATGGCTTACAACATTAAATCAACATCTATTTTACTTAAGGATGATGGAAATTTCCAAAAAAAAAAGAATGACTCAGAGAGAATGTATGTATGGGTAATCCAATTAGTAGAGTCCTAAAAATTAGTATTCACGAACTATTTAGTAAAAATAGCTTTGAAAAGTTGTCCTCGAGTTTCCACAGAGCTCACTCTCCTGTGCTGTCTGCAGACTGAGTTTTCTGTCTCTTCAGCTCTGCTCTCACCCTTCCTGATGATGCCAATGCCTGCTCTCCAGTCAGCCGTTTTCCCCCTCCAGAGCCTCCGCCAATGTTCGTTCTGGGTTCATTCTCAGCAGATGTTTTTCTTGGTTTAGGCTTCGGTATGGATGGAGTAGGTACCCTGACTGTCTGGCAGACTATCCTGTGGTGTCCTATTTAGTTAATTTGGGTCCACGTTGCTCTTTGTATTCGCTGGAGATGTTCTCTTCAGCATAGTGCTGATGTTGGTGCTGAAAAAATAAAGCAGCAGGCTGGAGAGATGTCTGTGCTCTCGCAGAGGACTGGGCTTGGTCCCAGCACACACAGTGGTTCAGGATTACAGTCTTCTTTCTGATAAAGGAAGAAAATTAGAATCATGGCTATTTTAGTATATTACGTACATAGTTTAAGCGTAACATAAAGTGCAAGAAATAAAAAAAATGTGAAGTTATCAATATGGTCAAACTTCATTTAGACCTAGCACTAAGAAAGGGTCTTTGCACAGGATTTGGTCTTCGTGCCTCTGTTAAGAAGGCAGAGAAACACAGGTAGAGATTTTCAGAGCCTGGTGGAGTTAGAGATCACCTACATTCTTTTTCTCTCTCATACATTACATCTCTACCTCAATTTCCCCTCCCTCCACTCCTCCTAGTCCTTCCCCAAACCTCTTCTCTCCCCCAGATCCACTACTCATCCATTTCCCTTAAAAAAAAAAAAAACCAAAACCAAAACAAAACAAAACAGGCCTCCCAAGGCTATCATCCACTGAACACAGCCTAATAAGTTACAATAAGACTAGGCACAAACCCTCATATCAAGGTGAACGAGGCAACCCAGTAGGAGGAAAGGGCCAGAGACACCCTCATTCCCACTGTTGGGAGACCCACAAGAACACCAAGCTCCACAACCGTAAGGTGTATGCAGAGGACCTAGCTCAGACTCATGCAGGCTGTGATTGCTGCTTCAGTCTCTGTGAGCCCCTATGAGTCCTGCTTAGTTGATTCTGTGGGCCATGTTCTTGGGATCACCTACATTCTTACCATTATCAGAGCTTTAAATTAGGAAGTGTGGTGCCTGGGCCAGAGATTCACTTACACTTTTCCCAATCCTCAGGAATTCTGGAAAGGTATATGTCTAATCCATTTCTAAGATATTTAAACCAACTCAGAAGGGAAGTGGCCTCTCAGGGACAACTTTATTATAGGACTTGTTGTACAGCCACATCATGTAGACCCTATTAGCTTATTTTTAGAGGAACTTTCAGGCTTGATGACAAATCATTCAGTTCTTTGAAATGCTGTTATGATTATTTGTACCTAACGCTTTCTGGGTTTGTTTTGGATTTTATAGAATCAGAAGAAAATAACATACTTGCAGAGAAGAAAATAGAATAGCATAGTTCTATAAATAATGGTAAACAAATACCCTGTAGTTATTGTCCAGGTCAGAAATAATCTACTATGTATAAGTCATTCTCTTTAGGACAAAAACCAAAACCAAGCCCAGACACTATACAGATGATCACTCCTTAACTATTTGTTCCAAAGGACAGTAATCTTTGCTCTACTTGAGTTCATCACAGCTGACATGGTGGCTCACATCTGTAGTTCTAGGAGTCTGGAAGGCTAGTTGAGACAGGAGAGTTGGTAAGTTTGAGGCTGATTAGGGCAACATAATGAGTTCTAGGCCAGCGGGGGCTACAGAGTGCGACCCTGTCTTAAAAAAACTAACATTCTAAAGCAAAGAATCACTATCCTGATTTCAGTGGTCATTTCTTTGTATTCTGACCTCCCCAGTACAAATTCCTAAACTAAATTTGTGCATGTATGTGTCTCTATATGTGTGTGTGTCTGTATTTTTGGGGGTCTTACTATGTCACCCAAGCTGATTCAACTCATTCTTCTTCTGTGGTAGCTTCCTGAGTGCTGGGACCATAGGTGTGCTCTACCAAGACCAACTTTCTTTTTAATTTTCAATTTTTTTATTTAATGAAATTTGTCTCAGATTAGAAATTGCTTACAGCCATAGATATCAATTAGACAGGGCCATAGAAGAATGTTTAGTTAATTGAAAAGCACAGACTTTCAAGAATTCACTTACATTCCATTGCTATAGGAATCACTACTGGCCAAGCACTTGAGGTGTTCAGACCGCTGCCATCTTGCTACAGCGTTCCCTCTGGTTGTCCGCGTGCGGCAGGGCTGTTCCTCGCCGTGGGTTAGCCACTTTCCAGATGGACTGGGGGCGGGTGGGGGGCAGCAGGGCTGTTCCTCGCCGTGGGTTAGCCACTTTCCAGATGGACTGGGGCGGGTGGGGGGCAGCAGGGCTGTTCCTCGCCGTGGGTTAGCCACTTTCCAGATGGACTGGGGGGGCGGGGAGGCAGGGCAGTGTGCGACGTCGTGACGCTCTCTCTTCTTTTCCAGCGTGGGTAGGCTCGCTGTCCATGGGCATGATCTTCTTCTGCTGCCCCATCGTCAGCGTCTTCACAGACATGTTCGGCTGCCGGAAAACAGCTGTGGTGGGCGCTGCCGTGGGCTTCATCGGACTCATGTCCAGTTCTTTCGTAAGGTAAGGATGTGGCCGCTTCACATTGCTCCCGCAGAGCTGTTAAATACCTTCCCGAGTCTTTGCCGCTTACAAGGAAAATCCCCTGAAAACAGCAACTCTCTGGAGATCTCCATTGTCGCTCATGGCAGCACACCCGAGGTCGAACATTGAAACGTATTTGCTCGCCGTGGCCAGTTTTAGATGTCAGGATGCAAGTGTTCACCGGAGCCAAGAAAAAAATGTTTTTCCTTTTGTTTTAATCTATTTCCATAAAACTCCTAAAGGAATCAAATTATATCTATGAGTTATCTAAAGCTGTGGTTTCTGTCTAAGTCACTGCTTCCTTAGATCTCGAAGGTTCATAAGGGGTATTTTTAAGTTTGATAGGAAAAATATTTTATTGATGAGAATAAGATCTTCTAAACCAGTGCCAACCTAGGTAGAGATTTCCAGTCTATGCTTTAAAAAATAATAAAAATAAAAAGAAGATATTAGAATATTTAAATACCATGACATGATAGAGTGGCTAAAATACACTTAATGTCATATACTGCATCTATTAGAAGAAAAGATGCAGGCCTCCAAGACACCGAGGCCAAAGGACAGGTCACAGGATGAAGCAGCCGTGGGCCCCAGTTCTTGGTGGTTCTGAGAACTTTCGTTAGAGGAGCACCGGTGTCCCTGCGGCCCCGGTGTCCCCGCGCACTGGGAGCAGGAGGCAGTTAGCAAGGAGAAGCCTGAAGACCATCTCCAGCTAGTGCTTGTCTTCCTTCCCATCTCTCTTCCCCGCCTACCCTCATGTTCCCTTAGTTGAAAACCACGACTTCGTCATGGGTGGGGCTGAGAAGGGATCGGCCTTGCAATATTGGCCCTGCTTATTTTAAGTTTTTTCATACTTAGTCAGCAGAATCCTTAGCTTTTCTCACTTCACTTCCTATTACACACATGCACACACCCCTTCCTCAATCTAAAGTAGGCAAAAGTTAGCTTTTGTACTTCTCAACTTAAAATTCTATTCAAGTTCTTTAAAACTATGCTTCTTAGAAGAAAGCAGGTCTTTATTTTTAAAGAGCTTTTCTGATTGCTTCTAAACATTTCATTTCAAAAGAAAAGAAGTTGTTTTGGAATTCTCCAGGTACTGGTTAGCTCCCGTGGCTCTGCCCCTTGCTGAGGGTATGGAGAGCACTTGAGAGCTGGAAGAGCCTGTTCTGCATTTCACTAGGAAAGCACACACACACACACACACACACACACACACCAAGCATTCATTTTTCAGACCTTTCGGGCTAGTGAAACAGTTTTATGTTGTAATCCAGTTTGCCCTCTCTTCCTCCCATCGCCACATCTTAATGTCTAGGAGAAGCAATTCTTGAGGCCACGTTGACCTTAATATATGTAATATCCTCACATGACTCAGTTCCATTCACCTGCTAGTCAAAGGCTGTCAGAACAACATAGCATGTCACGGAGAAAGCTGGTGTAAGTTACCAGCGGGAGATGGCAGGCCCGATTTTCTAGGGATTCCATTTCTGTCTTCTTAGGAAGCCTTCTCTAGCACACTGGGTCACGTCAGTGCCCTGGCTCTGAATCCTGTGCCCATGATTAGAGTTCTATAATCTTACTGACTTGCACTGCAGTTAGATGTCACCACTGAAGCCCACTGTTTGTAGTGAGGACAGACACAGGTGACAGAAGTTCTGTGAGGACAGTGGCACAAAGGGACAGGGAAAGATGTGAAGAAGCGCTCTCACTAGGTGCATGAGATTTCAAATTCTTGTCTCGACATTGTGGAGTAACTGTAGCACTTGATGTTTGTGATAATGGTGTTATCAATACTGTTTTTAAGATATATTTTGAGGGTATGTATATAAATTTGACATTTTTTTTCTTTAATAATTTTGAGAATTTAAGAACTTGCAATTATTTGGAAAACTGCTTATGTGGAGAATTTGGTACAGAATGAAGCATCGTGAACTCAAGGTTAATCTCTGCTACGTAGTGAGAGACCTAAAACACAAAACACACCCCCCCCCCCAGCCCAAAAGAATGAAGCATGGCTGGAGAGATGGCCCGGGGATCAAGAGCCGGCTGCCCTTACAGAGCGTTCAGTTCCAGCACCTACGAGGTAGCTCACAACTGTCTACAACTCCAGTCCCAGAGGCTTCAAGGCACTCTTCTGGCCTCTGTGAGCACCAGGCACACACACGGTGCACAGATGTACATGCAGGCAAAGCCCCCATACACATAGAATAATAAGAATTAAAACAATTGTGAAAGGAAGCATTATTTGTTCTATGTGATTCTTACTGGGGATAGGAATAGAAGTATTGCTTTATGCAGACTGCGAATACAAACTTGAAGATACACTTTTCAATCTTTCCCACCAAGTTTCTGTTTAATGTGAATCAAGAGTGGAAATTTGAGCAGGATGTGGTGGCGCATGCTTTAAATCCCAGCAGTCGGGAGGCAGAGGCAGGTGGATCTCAGTGTTCAAGGCCAGCCTGGTCTACAGAGTGAGTTCCAGGACAGCCAGGGCTAGAAACCTTGTCTTGAAAAAGCAAAACCAACACGGAAACAGAAGAGTGGAGATTTGGTAACTAGTGATCAGAATGAAGTAAGACTGATCTGGAAGGCCTAGCGGTAACGGGAAGGTGGACGGGAAGGTGGTACTAGATGTGGGTTAGTCCAAGGGGAAGTGCTCTCTCTCAGAGGATTGCCAACGTGCCTTAATTTGATCAGATTGGAGTTCCTTGTGAGTCCCTCAGCATATTGGTAGGTGAGCATTATTATCCAAAATGTAATTATTAACCAGCTTTATCTACTGATAAATAGCCTTTTGAATTGGACTTTGAAAAAAAAAAAAGAAAGAAAAAGAAGACAACTTTGAACTTGTTTTCTTCTCGTCCTTACCTTGACTGTTTCCAAGCACAGACTTTACCTTTCCAAGAGATGTATAGTTATTTGATTAAATTAAAAATTCTTGTATTCTTTTGAGACCAGTAATGAGTTACTTCAAAAGCTTGCAGACTGGAATCACTGCTGAGCACACTTTAATTCAGCCTTAATGCAATCTGAATATGATTTCTTCTTATCTTGCACAATGCTGGCAACAGCGCAATCCAGGGCGAAGGTTGGTTGACATCTGGGGGGGGGGGGGCGGGGCGGCGCACAGCTGCTCCCCCATGCACATATTCTCCATACGACGCCGAGGAGACAATGCCAGACATAGTCTTTTCTCTGACTCTATTGCTTAGTAAGCACCTGGGAAAGGCCATAAAAATAATGTGTGTGCATAGTTAAATTGTAATTTAAAAGCACTATTGAACAAGATTTTATTGTCCCTTCCTGGCAGCTCTCTTTATTTCTGAGCTGTGGAGAACATAGTCCTTACCCAATGCTGTGTATGGTTCACCAGAAATCCTTGGCAGGCAAAGGGGAGCAGAGTCACTGGTGACCTTAATGGTCATTTTTCACTCATTCAGATTAAATTAAAATATTTTACTGCTGTAGTCTTGATTTATTAAGCCTTTCTACATTTTTTTTTAAAATTTATTTTCAGAAAACATGTTGACAAGATCTGTTTTTACTAAGGGAATTCCTTTCAAGAATTATTTATTTAATTTCATTTCATGTGTATGAATGTTTAATTCCACATGTGTGCATGCCTAGTGCCCACAGAGACCAGAAGAGGCCACCAGATCCCCTGGGGCTGGAGTTACAGTGGTTGTGGACTGCCATGGGGGTGCTGGGAACGGAGTCCAGATCCTCTGCTCTAACTGCTGAGCCGTCTCTCCAGCCTCCCATAGAAGGTGTTATTCTGCTAAGCACCATGAAAAAGATTAAAGCCGCTTTCTGTCTCTCTCATCTTTATGCAGCTCCATCGAGCCTCTGTACCTTACCTATGGAATCATATTTGCCTGCGGCTGCTCCTTTGCATACCAGCCTTCACTGGTTATCTTGGGACACTACTTCAAGAAGCGCCTGGGACTAGTTAACGGCATCGTCACGGCCGGCAGCAGCGTCTTCACAATTTTGCTCCCTCTGCTTTTAGGGAATCTGACCAAGAGCGTGGGCCTCTTGCACACCCTGAGAGTCCTCTGCGTCTTCATGTTCGTTCTCTTTCTGGCTGGCTTCACTTACCGACCTCTTGTTTCCAGTGCCAAAGAGAAAGAGAGCGGGAGCAGCAGATTCTCCCTCTTTTCCAGGAGAAAGTTTAGTCCTCCAAAAAAATTTTTCAATTTTGCCATCTTCAAGGTGACAGCTTATGCAGTGTGGGCTGCTGGAATACCCCTTGCACTTTTTGGATACTTTGTGCCTTATGTCCACTTGGTGAGTATGCATCTTTGGCTCTGTTCGTAATAAGTATCATCAGGTCACAGGGCGATCCAGAAGAGCAAGACAGGTCAGGCTGAAGTCGGCCTCAGACATGGCCTGGTTGTGACCCCAGACTCCGTGAATCAAAGAGTCTTTCAAACAATAACAGTTCCCCCATCAGACTACTAAACAGTGAGTCTGATGGTATGTGTCAGCGTTTTAATCCCAAACAAAAGCAATTTTTAAAAGGGCGACTAAAATTTTGGAATGAATTATACCAAGGTAAGATATTTGATATGGGTAAGAAGGCTCAGTGGAGAAAGGCCCTTGCCCCCAAGTCTGACAACCTGAGTTTGATGTCTGGAGCCACATGATGGAAGGAGAGACTCGTCTGACCTCCAGTGCAGCAACTGTGAACCCATTCACCAAAATAAATGTAATAAAAAGGATCTGACAGGCCACTTCTCAAAGCAGCCTGCTGATCTTCTTCAGGGATAAAGCTAGTGTAGTGACCTGGTTACTATTAATGATTTTCAACAGATGGATGCAGAAATTAAGTGGTTAACAAAATTGCCAGTGACTGACACAAAGAGACAGTCTATCTATTTGTGGGATACTTCTGGAAAAACAGGAGTTCTCTTCAGAAAAGAATTTGAGAAATGATAGGAAGTTTTAAATTAGGGAAGAACCTTAAAGTTCTAGGGAAATTAGGATTTCAAGTGCTCAAGCAGTTTATATTGTTAAAATTCAGCCTATTTATATGGGAAACGAGAGTAAGGATGTCAAGGGATTGGCCCTTCGCAAAATGTTCTCAAAGGTGATCTCTGTCTCCTCCTCCTCTCCCTCCTCCTCTCCCTCCTCCTCTCCCTCCTCCTCCTCCTCCTCCTCCTTTTCTCCTTCCTTCCTGTGTGTGTGGTGGAAAATAAATGCAGTCCAGTGATAACAAAATGACATTTGCTTCAGTTTTTCTTTTGTGTATGTATCAACTACACGTGTGGACTTGGAGGGTTTTTTTTTTTAAACCTTATAGTCTATGTAGGGATAGCTACAATTTTTCTTTAGTTAAAAGTTTTGGCTCAGAAAATTACTGGGCCTAGAGGGTCAGCTAATAACTACAAAAGTCCTTCGTGGACTCCTATGCGCGATTCAGAAAGTAACCGAGCTACGAATGGTGATGAGGTGGGGAGCGTGTCTGGGTGTAAGAATGATTTTGATTTCTGAATGCTCCGTGTTGTCCCCTCGCCAGGACAGTTGAGGAAGCAGCTGGGCTGGAGATGAGATGTACGGGGAAGGACTGGGGAGAGTCATCTGAGTCATGTGGCATTCATGGTAGAGAAGAACTGATCCGACAGTCCTTTTCATTCCTTCAGTGGTCTAAACCACTGAAATAGTTTCTGTTGGAATATGGGTCACGGAGAGCGAGTCGGCTTTACCAACCTACTGTCTTAAGAGACTAAGGTCAAGGACACATTTGCCGTGTACCCACCTCCTCCCTGCTCTGAGACAGTCTGTAGCTCAGGCCAGCTGTTGTGAAGCTTCCTTCCTTCCTTGGCTCCTAGTTACAGATGTGTGTCACCAAGCCCAGCTTTTCTTATTTTTTTTTTTTCTAATTCTCTTTGGTACTAAAAGATGAAAATACTCAGAGACATGGATAGCTCAGCTTTCCTAATGCTTGCCATTTACCAAAGGAAAGTTTGTGGATTTCTGGTTATAAGGTTGGCAATGTATCAATTAATTTTGCATATTACTCCATTTGGCCCTCACAATAAAGCTGTCAAGTAGGTAAAATAAATCATGTTAACCCTTGGTTCACAGATTTGCAGGAGAAAGACAAGTTCTACTTAGAGAAGTAGAGGAAATGTTGACGTTTGGCCCTGAGCATGAAGTGTTATGTTAGAACTGGAGCTTTGAGCAACTCGGTTGAATTTGTCAATTTGCTTTTCTTGAAACTTCAGAAGCATAATGTGTGTTCTCATAGCTCTGTCTGTGAAAAAGCATGTATATGCTTATTCTCAAAGCAAGTTTGGAAATTTCATTTTATTTTTTTTTGCATTTGACGTGTGTGTGTGTGTGTGTGTGTGTGTGTGTGTGTGTGTGTATTGTGTGTGTGTGTTTTCAGGTCTGTGCCACCATGACTGCTTGCAGTTGACTTTTTAAAAAGGAAGAGTCAGTAACCTTCCTTTTTTTAAGCCTATTCACTCACAGTCCCAGTATTATGACACAAGTCTCATGGATCAGATAGGTGACATGTTAATGTCTAAGCAACCAGTTTTCATGGCCTGACCTCTTTGGTTGAGAGCTGTTTTCTTGGTTAGCTTCACATAGTCTCCTAATAGTCCCCATCACTTCCCATCTTGCCATTTCAAAGTTTCTTTGCTGGGCTCCTCCCTGCCCTACCGCTAACATGAGCATGTCCCAAGTCTTATTCTTTGGTCCTTTTCATCTGTGTTCACTGGGAGTTTCATCCAGTTTCCCGAGTTCAAACAATACACGACTCCGGTATCTCTAGCCCAGAGATACCTTTCACTGAATTTTCACCAGGGCTGTATGTCAAATACTTGCTTAAATGTCTCCATTTGCACGACCACTGGCTGTTCCTGACATAACATGAATGTGAAGTCCTGATCTCACTCCCCACACTTGCTCTGTCCCTGATGTCCTCATCTTAGGAGACAGCAATTCTGTCCTTCCAGAGAGTCAGGCCTCAGACCTCCATTGTTCCTTAGCTCCTCCTTCTTATACATCACACCCCCGATGACAGAGGCAGGGGATCCTGGTGGCTGACCTTTCAGAGTAATACCGGAATCTGACCACTCCTCACTATCATCAATGTCAACACTCGGCCACCTTTGTGTAGAGGTCAAAGGACAACTTGGATTCCTGAGATTGAACTCACCCTGTCTTCCTTGGCTGTAAGCACCTTTACTGCTGAGCCATCTTGATGGCCCCGTAATCCACTTATTTCATTGGTATTTTCACCCACTTGTTGAGTTGCTATATGACACACAGATTGTTCTTACACTTTTATTGTTTTTTAAACTGTATGGTCTGTTACATAGGTCCCAAAAATGTTTTAATTCTCTGTCATGGTTGCCAAATTAATTAAGTTTGTGTAAGACAATAAGCTGCCACTAATTCCTTGTCTTATAGGCACTGGATTATATTTGTGTGTTGATATTAGCATGGCTGTGCTTTTCATAACAGATTGCTAATAGCAGCTTGGAGAATGGATCTTGGGTGTTTATTATAGGAGAATTAACAAGTGCTTTCAATGCCCACAAGGGCAGCCATTGCAAGATTAACATTCTCATCCACTGCATACTACAGTCAAGGGCTCTTGTTAATATGTTGTACTTCCTACTTTCCAGAGTTAACACTAGAGAGAATTTATAAGATGTTAATTCTCATGCAGTGGTTTAAATGAGGGATTTTTGATCAAAATTCCTTTTAGCATTTTACCTCCAAGGGATAGTTTTAGTATGCCTACAATTTACTCATTTAGTTTTCCTTTTTTGATTAAAAATATATGTCATATGTAATCCTAAAAGGAATAAAAAAATCCAATGATCTTAAAGTGGCTTTCGAAGTCCTTCATGGTCTGGCTTTGCCTGCCGCTGGGGTCTCTCCTGCCCTGCCTGCCAGGCTCGCTGAGTTCCTGCATCCACTGCCTTCCTACTTACATGTTCATAGGGCAGTAAAGCACCTTGATGCCATTTTAACCTGGCCACAGTGAAGATTTCTCCTCTACCCAGCATTCCCAATTCCTCACACCTACCCTTTTCCTTTTCTTTTTTTAAATAGCACTTAATAGTTTCTAAACTGTTTTAATTTATTTTTATAATTATACATCTATATATTTTGCTGAAATGTAAGCCCTATGAAGTTAGGGTCTTTCTCTGTTTTGTTTGATGATAGATTTCAGAGCAAATAAGCACAGTGTCTAGCACACAGTAGGTGCTCAAATATCGGCTGAATGATGAAATATATTATGTGCGAGTTCAAAGCGATACATGTAGTGTTTAAAGTCATACTATTTTGGTCTTCAAACTCCTCTACATTCATGTCATAGTGATATTCATTCAGTACTTACTGAATGAGCTCAAACTCAGAATACTGAAGTCACTACCAGTATTGCCAGTTCCTGGGAGGGAGGGAGAGGTCATCACGGCTATTGCTCTGACCCTCACTATATGTCTATGCTGAAACTACAAGATAACTCAAGACATTTCTGTCCCTAAAGGAGCTGTGTCTTCAGACCGGCTGACACTCTCACAGAGCCAGAGATGGTGTCTGTAAGAACAGATCTTGGGTGTGGAATTGTAGCGTGACCACAGATCAGCATAACTTGGGCTGTGTCAGTCTGGTGACTCTTAACATGTCTAAAAAGGACAGTGATTTGGTAACTTTCCTTGCTGGTATGAACTAGTCCATCCTGAGTATGAAGATGACAATTTACTTTCAATTGCTGTCCTCTTCTCTCATTTCTCCTCACTTTGAAACCCAGCAAGTTTGACCCTAAAACATGGTCATTGGGTTGAGTTGTTTTTAGGCTTTAAACTCACAAAAATCTTTATCAACATGATTGACTTGTATGTAGAAAATCTGTAATATATCATTCATTAGCTATATTACAAAATGTTTTGAGAAAAGATACTACTGTGTAGCCCAGGCTGGTTTCAGGTGGTTTTATTTGTTTGTTTGAGGCAAGGTCTCTCTACAGAGCCTTGGCTGGAATTCACACTGTAGACCAAGTTGGTCTCCAACTCACAGAGATCCACCTGTCTCTGCCTTCTGCATGTTGGGATTAAATTTGTATGCCACCATGCCAGACTTGGTTTTAAATTCTTAATCTTCCTAGTTCATCCTTCCAAACACAGGGCTTACAGGCATACATTGTGGACAGCCAGCATTAGTCTTTTTTTTTTTTTTTTAAGAAAAATGTGTGTTAATATATGTTAATATATAAATGGGTTGGTTTTGTGGCAGATAGTTCCAACTGAAACTTTGACCTGGTAGAGATATCCCACTAACGTGCTGTAAGATTAATGGTAGATCATTTGCCTGCTTACAGGGTAATTAAGTGGATTCCTAAGTCCACTTGTAATTGGGAATAAACAAGTTGTACTTTCCAACTAGAACCGACTTTCAAGGCAAACAAGCCCATAAATGGGACATGAGGTTCTTCAAAAGATAACTTTCTCATTCCGATAGTGCCAGATGCTACCAGGGTGTGTCATGGGTATTGCATGACAGGGAGACTTGAGCAACCCATCAGTTCTGTCTACTCAGCTCCTGCCAGATCATGTGGTGCAGAGCCGTGTAAGCAGAAGAAACCAACAATCTTTAATCTTTCGTGGCTTTCCTAAAGGGAGATTCAGGTCACAAAAATGGACATTTTCATAAAACATATAACAAGCACAATGCATGCAGCCAAGTAGCATAGAGCCAAGGAAGCTGTACTTCTTTGGGGGACATTCACTGAGTTTACACCAGTTTAACCTTATCTCCCACGTTACAGGACAAATGTTTTGAGAGTCTCTTGCAACCAGCAGTCACTAACTCTGAGGAGTACAGAACAAGGGAAAAGAGCCTTCCTCTGGATCTGAGCCGAGGGGAATCTTTGACACCCACAGAAAATTTCACCCCATCTGTCTATTTCCCATTGTTCCATCCTATCCCGCCCTCCTTGGCAGCTCACTTAAGCAGGAACTTTACATTCTCTCATAACACACTGGAAAAGAGCTCAATTTGGAGGCGTAAATTTGAAACATGGACAGTTATGCAATCCAGCTATGTGCAGCCACGTCAGTTCAAGGGATTCTTGGCATAACATGGCAAGAACAGCTGCAGCATCTAGGCTTCAGAGCACAATTGAGTTAATTCTGCATGTCTGTTCTCAGAGCCATGCAAGGATCTGCTTTAAGCCAATGGTCTCTTTAAACAAACGGAACATTGATTGATACTGTTTTTCCACATTTCCTTTTTAAGCCCCTGTTTTTATTAACATTTGGTTTCCACCCTGTTGAACTGTGCACACAGCGTCAGGGCCTGTACTGGGCCAGAGGAGCACTGGGTTGGTTAGGGATGTGCTCCGGGTTGCCACGCTGGTGCAAGCCAAGAATTAAGCTAGGTACTCTGAAGTGTGCGGCATTTAAATGAAATATTTAAATGCTTGTCAGAAATACCTAACAGTGACATGGGAGTGACAGGGATTGTACAGGCCACGTCACTGTACGTTGCTGCCGCTGCTGTGTAAGGCAGGAAAGGGAACAGAGGGACAGAAAGCTAAACTACTTGCCAAAAGTCTCATAAAAGTAATGGATCCAAGTGTGATTTTTTTTTTTAAATCTATAGGTTAAAATAGAACTTGTTATAGCCTGAAATGTAAATGTGCATGGTGTGGGAGTGAAGTTTACATTCATCCTGCCCCGTCAGCACAGTCAGAGGGTCCAGTTCTTCAGTGTAGCCAGTAACAGTTGCCTTCTTCTTCTCTCCTGGATATATTCAGAACTCAGGTTGCTGTGTGGTAGATCTTTCCAGAGAACGCAGGCTCACAGTGGGACCTTTCTGTTTCAGTTGTTCGTTCATCATGGTGTGCGTGTGTTGCACGCTCTCAGCATGCACTGCAGGCCGAAGGACGACAACTGAGAGTTGGCTTTACTCTTTCCACCTTGGGTTCTGGGGACCAAACTCTGGTCATGATGCAAGCACTTTTTAACCACTGAGCCATCTTGCTGACCTAGCAGGACCATTTTAAACTAATGGTCACTGTATACCAGAAACGACTGAATTGCAGCTTCTCGTTTTCCGATTCTTTCTTTCGTTTTTCTTCTTTCTTTTTCTTTCCTTCCTTCTGCTTCTCTCTCTGTCTCTCTCTGTCTCTCTGTCTCTGTCTCTGTCTCTCTCTCCTTTTGTTTTGCTTTTAGAGACAGAGTTTCTCTATGAATTCCTGACTGTCCTGCAACTGTCCTGTGTAGCCAAGGCTAGCCTCCAACTCACAGAGATCCCCATTGCCTCCCTCCAACTACTGGGATTAAAGTTGTGTGCTGCCATGCCTGGCTGTGCATCCACTTCCTGACTCCGCCCGGGTAGTAGCAGCCCTTCTGAGGGTAGAACGCTACCTCTGCTCCTCTCACTAGTGACGAGGCGCAGAGACGTTTCCCTGTGCTCACAGGTTGCCAAGTTCTGTTCTACACTAGAAACGGTTTCCAAACAGGCTTAGAGTGGGTTTCCATTCCCGGGGTCATTTGTCTTCGGGGCCTGTGACTTGTTTTTAATCACGATTTGGTTAAACTGATTCAAGCACTCATGCGTTGGACAAACACAGAGTGCCTGCTGTGTGCCGTGAGCATTCTGGGTGTGGGGGTTTGAGCGTGAATGGATGCGGCGTCTCTAATGGAGGTAGCTTTAGTGTTGCTCAGAGACATCTCTTGAGGTGACAGCAAGCACATCTGTGTGTGGTGTTAGCATTTGGAGGACTTGGGAAGCCTAGGACATAGAATGTCTGTCATCTGTCTTTAAAGACAGTCCAATAGTCAAAAACTTTTATCCAACTTAATTTTTTCTGGTGTATTATATTAAAAACCTGAATGTTGAAATTTGAAAATCCTACTTACATTAGCTCCAGGATCCAGTCATTGCGTTTTTTCTCCATATATACGAACTCTCTAAAAACACTGTAGTTTTGCCCATTTCTTGTTGGCTGTTACATGGACGGCCTCTTGCTCTGTTCCTGCAGTTTTCCATGCTGTCTGTACCTTCTTTGCTTTTCTAACCTTGCATTTATTTCCCTTCAGATCTCAACATCTGCCGCAGTTTGACTTTTCAGGTTAGTGCCACTTTGCACATTTTTTTTTTAGTTTAATGACACAGGCAGTATTCGCCAGCACTCTCCTACTTGGGAAGAGTAAGAGTCTTTACTCCTCTAGCCATTGTGATTTATTAATGGTGAAGTTATATGTTCACAAAACACTTAGGAAACAAGGTAGGCTTGGGATTTTTCAAAAGAATATTTCGGCTGGGCGTGGTGGTGCACACCTTTAATCCTGGCACTTGGGAAGCAGAGGCAGGTTGATCTCTGTGAGTTCTGGATCAGCCTGGTCTACAAAGCGAAATCTAGGACATCGAGGGCTGTTATACAGAGAAACTCTGTCTTGAAAACCAAATAAGCAAACAAATAAAAAAGAGTATTTTGGAAAATAAAATAATGCACAGAAAAGGAAATTGGTAGGAAGGGAAGGCATGATTAATAAACAAGGAATCTAGAAAACATATTACTTACAAACAGATTAAAGCAGACCTGTCAGCAGGTGTGGTTGAGCATGCCTGTTATCCCAGCACTTGGGGGTGGAAGCAGAGGCGAGGACACTCAGGGACTCACTTTGTAAACCAGAACTTACTTGGTAACCCATTTCTTTGTTACACGGAAAAACCTAATCTTGAAAAACTAAAACAAACAAACAAACAAACAAACATAAATGTTGCCATATAGCCAGATGTGTTGGCAAACACCTGCAATTCTAGTACTCAAGAGGTTATGATGGGGGGTCATGAGTTCAAGGTCACATAGTAAACCATTATCTTTAAGAAAATCTCACCCCCCCCCCAATAAATAACAGAATGCTACTATGCATTAATGATTGTATTTGTATTCAATGTATTAGCTTCAGGATAAATCCAGGGCTCCGACCGATCTGTTTTCTGTTTGTGTGAGCACATGGCTGTCCTTCCAAAGCTGCTGCTTTCGGGCCTTTTCACAAGGCCTGGCTTTGTCCTTCTGAGCTTTCCTCAGGAGAACTGTTAGCTTCCTGTGGCTGCCTTAAGCCTAACTGTGTTTCTCAGTGTCTCTTCTCTCCACTCTTCAGCCCAGGGCCTTCTCTGAACCCAGGATTAGAATTGCTCAGGATGAGGAATCACACAGTGCCTGGTCCCCCCACCCTCCCCTTCTTCCAGAGACACTGTCTAAGCTGTGCATGACGTTCATCTTCACAGCAAGCCT
Source organism: Peromyscus leucopus (assembly GCF_004664715.2). Taxonomy (NCBI): domain Eukaryota; kingdom Metazoa; phylum Chordata; class Mammalia; order Rodentia; family Cricetidae; genus Peromyscus; species Peromyscus leucopus. The sequence continues at coordinate 9,047,939 of NC_051085.1, forward strand.
GTGGTGCACCCAGGCCGTGGTTAGACCTGCTTCTGCCCTTTCTCTTCCCAATGAATCGCCTTTCCACATACTGCACGGTTTTCATGTCAGTGTTGAGACAAGGTCTCCTGTATCTCGATCTGGTCTGCGACTGTGTAGCAGGAGATGCTCTCCAACACCCAACCTTCCTGTCTCTCTGCGTCCTGAGTGCTGAGGTTACAGGTGCTGGGAATGGAGCCCAGAGCCTCAAGCAGGCCAGGCAAGTACTCTACCAAATGAGTTACACTCCCAGGCCCTATACAAGGTTAAAATAAAAAAGTTGAACCTCTAACATCAGAGAAAACTAAAAAAGAAAAGAAGGTAATGTTTATGCTGCAACATTCATGAAGCTTGATGATGTCATGCTCAGAGAAATAAGCCAGACACAGAAGGACAAAGGCTATCTATCCATCTAGATGAAGTCTCTAGAGCAGTCAAATCATAGATGGGAGACAGAAATGCTAATTTCCAGAGCAGGGCAGTGGGAGATGGGAAAGATGAGGAGAGGTAGCATTCCAGATGCTTTCCTAGAAAGCAGTTAATGATGGCACATGTCTGTAGTCTCAGCACCTGGGACGCTGAGGCAGGAGGATCACAAAGTCAAAGCCAGCCTTGGATACATAGTGAGACCCCAAACAAACCAATCAAACCAAACCAACAACAACAACAAAAAAGGAAAAAACCAGCTCACCCAATGAGAACTAATTTCCTGTTTCTTCATTTTTCTCAGTCAGGAAAGCCTAACTAAGCAATATTTTAATAAACTAATAGTATTATGAATCTTGTGTTGTTCAAGGAGAGAGAGAACTAATTTCGAGGATTTATAAGATAATCCAGCTTATTTATGTCATTGCCAGGATCATCAAATATGTAAAGTTATTGTTGCTCTAAATTCTAGGGACTTGGGTGATGAGTTTTGATTTTATCCATTTTACGGTAAAGTCTATCTTAACTTTTTTTTTTTTTTTTGGTTTTTCGAGACAGGGTTTCTCTGTGTAGCTTTGCGCCTTTTCTGGAACTCACTTGGTAGCCAGCTGGCTCGAACTCACAGAGATCCGCCTGCTCTGCTCCGAGTGCTGGATTAAAGGCGTGCGCCACCACCGCCCGGCCTATCTTAACTTCTAAAATCTAAGTTCATTGGACCAGTTTTGTTGCACTTGTTCACTTTGGAACAATTTTTTTCCAAATTGGTGTGATTCTGCTACTGATTAAAGGTGCCATAACCCAGACCTATTGATTCACTTAGTCTCTCCCCTCTTAATGTGGAACGTGGAAACATGAGACGCCCCCAGAGAGCCTGGATCACCACCACCAGATCCCTGTCTACAAAGTCTTTGCAGCTGTTTCCTGTTCTTGGAGTACTCCTTATGCCTGGCTGTCCTCTGTGGCCGAGACTGCTGCCATCCTGACACTCGCCGCAGAGGCAGGGCACTTCTTTCACAGATTAATGCTGTCTTAATTCGCACCCCACTGTATTCGTGTGCACTAGCTGGGAACAGAGAATCCAATGGTGTGAATCTGATGCGTTGAGAATGGTTCCCAAGAAAATCAGAGCTGGGTGGGATCGATGACATTCTGTAGATCAGTAGATTCAACAGCCCTCAGTATTCACAGAGCTGGAAGTTGTGTGGGGTTTCCCTCTCAGATGGGCTTGCCACATAGCCCGGGGTGAGCTACTGTTTCACATCCCGCTGCCTCCGCCTTGGGGCACAGGGCTACAGAGTGAGCGACCACACTCAGCCTAGAGTTCTTATCCATTTGTTTTTGGTAACTTCCAAAATACATGGCATAAGTCTTGACAGAGTAAACAATTCCAAATTACTCAAAATTCCCAGTCTATTTTCTATTTTAAGATGAAATCTCTAAAATTGCAAAATTCAAGATGACTTAAATCCAAGGGTGTTTATCATTGCCTGCAGCGCTGGGGAGGGGCCCTTGAGCATTTGAATGCTAAGCAAGTGGTCTTCGATGAGCTAGCTATATCCTCATTAAATTAAATTAAAGGCTAACTAACATCTAAATCCAAAGTGGTTTCCGTTAGTAGTTCAACCAGAAATTTTACTAAATCTTGATCTTATCTAAGTGATGCTAAGAAGTGTGTATGTGTGTGTGTATGTGTATGTATATATATCTATATATGCAAATATATGTATACATATTCTTTTTTAACCCACAGGAAATTATTTTTGAACACTATCAGGGGAAAAATAGCGAATGCTTTTATAAGAATTTTTAGTTAGAAGATGTTTTCAAAATTAGACTTAAAAGGAAAAAAATAACCCTCTTCTTTTTTTTTACCCACTGGTGGCTATTAAGTAATCTTTATTCCAGAAGGGGTTGTTTTCCCCAGTTGTTTTTCCTGCCTAATGGTGCTGTGTCATTATCAATACCATGGAAACCCATCTTAACGAAATGGAAAGAGTGGTTGTTTGAAAAAACCAAACAGAATCATCAGTGATGCCTCCTAGAGTCCGGTAGGCCAAAGGTCGGCTTGCATCCCAGCCAGCTGCCGAGGAGGCAGTAGGTACTGTGAATCTGAAAACACCTCCTGGACAGCCTAAAGATGTCAGTCCTTACGCATGCTAGCGAGCAGACACAGTTTTCCAAAGTGTAGCTGATCTGACTTAACAGACCCCGAAATGACATTTTGGGACTTATCAGACCCATGGCTCTATTCTGTCCGTAATGTTCTAGTTCCGTGTTCTGGTATAAAAGGCTTAATTTTATCATCAGACTTCTGCAGTTAACCGAGTTCCACCTTTGTAGCCACTTGGCTTGCCACGCTTCCCTTTAATTTTCCTTTTTAAAAAAGCAAAGCCAGAGGTAGAGAAAACAGGTTTGTAAAAAGCAACACCCAGCGTATTCCATCCAGATTTCTGATAATCCAGCTCTGAAGTCAAAGGTAGCGTGAAGTTGTGCTTTGTGACTAATTCTGAGATTAACTATTAACAACTCTAGCAGGCTTTCTACTCCCTTTCAAAGGTACACGTTTTGTTTTGTTTTATTTTATTTTTTAAAGGGGCCAGGCTCTCTCTTTGGCTTTGCCTGTTAAAGAAGTGGTGTACGCTATAATCATGGAAATTGGGAGGCAGAAGAATTCGAGTTTGAGGGTGGCTTGGACCACATAGTAGAAACCTGCTTCCCCTCCCTGCAAAATTCAGTTAAAAAGAAAATACATTTAAACTGAATGGTCTTTTAGAGTTTTGGGATAGCTTTTTAACATTTTGGATGGAGATAAACACACTTACGTTATTTCTTTTTAGTTTAAAATTTATTTATCTATTTGTTAGATTCACTTATTTTATGTGTATGAGTGTTTTTTTCTTGTACATGTTATGCACCACTTGTATACCTGGTACTTGAGAGGTCATAAAAGGGAGTCAGATCCCCTGGGACTGGCGTTACTGATGGTTGTGAGCCACCATGTGGGTGCTGGGGACTGAACCCAGGTCCTCTGCAAGAGCAACAAACGCTCTTAACCCCTGAGCCATCTCTTCAGTCCCTCATTCTAAGTTTTTAATACAAAGACGCTATCCAAAGCTGGCCTTGAGATGGAGGCCGTTCTCCTGCCTCAGTCTCTCCCAAGTGCTGAGATGAGGGCACATGCCACCATGCCCAGCAGGATGAGTCTATTTTCAGAAATCACTCTCAACAGCATGCAAAGAAGCAGCGGCAGGCACATGCTGCTGCTCTCTGGTGTGGATAGCAGTGAGGAGAAATAGGTAGGATCCCTATTAGGAAAGAGGGAGTCAAAGTCAGTTTGAATTCTAGAATCATTATTAGCCGAGTTTTAATGTCATACCAACTACACATACGGGTCCTCTCCCAGCAAAGAATTTACTCTGGAAATTAAGCTAGCGTGCATGCTTACCTGGGCTTTCCAGTCTGATGGTGCAGATCTCAGGAGCAAGGGCAGATAGATGGCCAAGGTATGTGCCACAGTGCCACAAACCTGACAGAAGGTGACAGGTGACCAAAGTCTTTTTATCATTCCAGACAGCACATTGAGAGGCAGCAGCTGTCGATGGTAGAGTTGGAGGGTTTGTGTTTTTATCCTCTCGTTGTGTTCTCTGAGGATAGTTCTTTCACTCTCTGCGGCCTGCCGATCTGCACTGAGCTTTGCTTGTGTTCCCTTACCTCCCACTTCACAGCGAGCCAGTCAGTGGTTGCCTCCAGTCCACTGTCCAAGTTGTTTTTTTCCTGTTTTGAAGGTCTCCAGGCATTCCCTCCTTCTTCATCATGTATAGTCTAAATTTTATACACAATTCTTTTATCACATTCTTTGCGTGACATGTTATATAATCACTATATGGAAGATTAGAGGCAAAAGGCATTTAAGCCCTTAACTGTGCATTTGTGTGTGTGAAGGAGTCAGTGGTAGCTGGTGATCTTGTTCCATAGCTAACAAAGGAGGAAACGTCTGAGCTTTTTGACCCATGGCGTTTGTGTTTGCAGGTGTGCGCAGCTACTGCATTTCACTGTGGCACCACTCGGGTGGACAATGGCTCTCCACTTGGTCTTTGTCCTTGACTGGATCTCTGAGTCAAAGCACTGTGCCATGTTTTCTCGGCGGAAGGCTCCTGGTCCCCATCTGTCTTACACTGTGACCCCCTTGCAGGAGAGGTGTAGGGGAAGGGTGTCAGAGCAGAGGCTACTCTAGTGAGATGAGGGATTTTCATAGGCTGCTGCCCTTGACCTTCAGAAAGAATGGGGTCTGTTTTGCCTTCAGCTGTCTGATGAGAACAATGTCATTGATTCTGAGATAAGTCCACCATTTAGTTAAGTTGAAGGTGGTTAGAAGAAGGGGAAATTGAAGAACTTGGTCCTGTTGACTCATGGATAGAATGAGCACATAGTCTAGGCTGTGAGTTCTCGGTTATCTCTGGATATCAAACAGTAAGTTTCATACACTGGAAAAACAGCCTCCGTGCTCAGCAAAAGCTGTTGTTGCTTGAATGATGGAATAATGTTTATGAGCAGGTGATGTTCAAGATGTTTCCAGAGGTGTTCAGTTTCAGCTTAAACTTGAGATCTCAATAAGAGATATGTTTCTGCCTGAAGATACTTATGCATTCTGATAAAGTCTAAAGCTAAAACCCAGGGTGGAGTCTGGGAGAGGGCTCAGCAGATGCAGGTACCTGCCACCAAGCCTGATGACCTGAATTCCATCCCCAGAACCCACATGGTGGTAGGGAGAACTAACGTTGAAAGTGTCCTCTGACCTCCACACATATGCTGTGCTGTGTGTGCACCCTGTACACATTCATACAACAACAAAAGTTTTTTATTTTTCAAGCCCAGTTTGGCCAACACAGCAGGACTGGAAATTTGAAACACCAGCCTGTGCCACATAGGGAGACCCCTTCTCAAGAAGAGGGTTACCTATTGGTGTTACAGATTAAATCTGGTCTGTCATTGAACTTATACCTCTTGCTCCCAATTAAGTTAATTTTAAACAGCTAATTTTTAGATTATTGTCCGAAAATAATATCCCCTGGGTAAATACCAGGCTCCAGTATAAGCTTTCTGTTTAATAAAATGACTTAGGTTAAATATGAAAGTATTTGTCCCAGTGTCCAGTCTCTGCCCGAATGAGTATTAGAAATGCCAGTTTGGCCCCACGCCGTGCTTTGTGCTAAGCAGCACATGCTGGTATCCAGGGGGTGCGAGAGAGCAGAAATTCATAAGCCAGACAGCAGCCACAGCAGCCATGCTGGAGGCTAAGGCCAAACCTACTTGGTATTGCTGCCTCCGCGAGGAAGGACTCTGAGACCTGGCATCCACGGAGTGGGATCCCCTGTCCTGCACACTTCAGTACCTAATAACCAAAAAGACTTTGTTTTGAAGTTTGGTGGAGCATGCAGAGAGGAAGTTTTAGAAGTCGATGTGCTTGCTTTCTTAAGTGGTAGTGACACAAATTTGTTGTAGTAGTGTCCTTTATTATTAAAGAACTAAGTTTCCAATTAAGGCATAATTTTAATTTTACTGATTTATTTAAAAATCATTAGTCTATGTTCCTTGTACAAAATAGTGGGTTTCGTCATGACATCCTCATGAATGTATTTTGTGTATTTCTAGCATATTCACACTCATCACCTAGCCACTTAAAAAAAAACCTCAAATATTTCACCTTATTATTTCTTATAAAGATTATAAGATAGATTGGGGGGACATATACGACTCAAAGAACGATAAAAATTTATTAGGCTAGTGTTCTTAGTTCCATCAAAAGAATAACCGGTGAACTCAGTCCTACAGGTGTTACAGGGTGTCTCTGAAAGCCACAGCAACAGCGGGTCAAGCAGCCAGGCACAGCGCTTGCTTACCACACTGAGGCCCTGGCGTCGCTCCTCCCCATGGGTGGAGAAGGTGGAGACCCACGGGGTGCCTTCTAACGCACTCCACCACAGCATGTCTAGCTTGCATCGGCCGCTTTCCTCCTGAATGAGCTCTTTCAGCTTTATCTGCAGGTTCCTGGGCCCTTCAGCAGTGGCTGACATGTGCTTGCCACTACCAGTGACTTCTTCAAGAAACACAACCCAAGTCACCTTGTACTTTAAACTAGGAAAGCTTATTGGTTACAGTAAAAGAAAACATAAAAAAGAAACGAAATCAGTACTTAGCTATATAGCTGAAGTACTGTTTTAATAGGCACGCAGTATCAGGCTGCTTGGCGTGCCTTCCCCTCCCCTATGTCTTCTGGGTCTCTGCATGTTTGTCCTCATATTTGTCATATTTTGGTGTTCAGTTGCTCGTTACAGTGCAAGTCCGTACAGTACGGTGTATCTCACGGGGCAGCTGGAGAGGAGGCACAGCAAAGCACAAGTCATTGGCAACAAGGAGCTGGCACTTGACGTCTAAAGGCGATGAACCCTAAGGGGGAAGGGAGCCTAGAAGGGAGCCAATTTTTTGTTTTGTTTTGTTTTGTCTTTTGTTTTTCAAGACAGGGTTTCTCTGTGTAGCTTTGCGCCTTTCCTGGGTCTCACTCTGTAGCCCAGGCTGGCCTCGAACTCACAGAGATCCGCCTGGCTCTGCCCTCCCAGTGCTGGGATTAAAGGCGTGCGCCACCACCGGCCAGATTTTTTTTTTTTTTTTTTTGCTTTTCGAGACAGGGTTTCTCTGTGTAGCTTTGTGCCTTTCCTGGATCTCACTCTGTAGAGAGCTGAGGACCGAACCCCGGGGCCTACTGAGTTAAATCACCAACCCCAGGAGCCAAATTTTTGAATTTAGGAGATTTAGGAGTATGGGGCTCAAACAAGAAGTATGTTAGAAGCTTGCTCTAGTGGTCCAGGTAAGGAGTGACAAGAATCTGGACACAGGCCAAAGGAAATATGTATGAGTCACTTAGCCAGAAAATCATTACAAATTGCTGGCAATCTGATTTGAAGAGAGGAGCTGCAGTGATCTAAGATGGTTATTGGGTTTGTACTGCTGTAGGTGAGCCAAAGGTACTGATAACCCAAATGCAGGAGGGCAAATTATAAGGGGCAGACGAATTCAGTCTGAGCTGCGTTGACGTTGAGGTGCCTTTGAAATAGGCAAATGGGTAACGACTAGTTTGACATGGAAGAGAGCGCCCAGAGAATTTAACAAGGCTGGAAAGGAACCCATGCAAAACGGAAGTGCCTGTGCTGGTGTTAAGCAATAGCCAGAAGTTACAAAGCCTAAGAGGGCCCAGTGGAGGGGAGATCACATTAGCATACACAGTCCACATTGAACACAGCTTCCCTGCTGAGCTGGATGGGATTAAGACTGAGATCAAAGCTGGCATGTGTACAGCCATGTTCTGTTTGGCTTGTGTAGCACTGGATCACACAGGGTTCTAAATGCAAGTTAGGTGCCAACATTTCTGCACAAGATCCAGATTTCATATTTCTTCTAAATTTTAATTTTTTAAAAAAATATAAAAGGGCTGGGAGTGGGGAATCAACAATATGGGTAGTGACACTTCTCTGGAATGTGTGTCTTTTCTCTACATGCATCTGCTTCGCTTTTTACAGGCCCAGTAGACATTTGAATTTTCTACTTCAGAGCCAAGGATCAGTAGTTAATAAACATACAAAGATAGATTAGTGTCAGATTATGGAGAGCTTTAAATACCAGACAGAGTATAAAATGCAGTAACAAGCAACTTTTGAAGACAGGACTGGTGAGATTAAAGTCCTATTTAGGAAGATTATTCTGAAGCGGTGTGAAAACAGAAGTTAGAAAAACTACCGTTTTTAATTAAAAATTGTAATTATTGATATATGTCTGGGTGTTTTGCCTACATGTATGTCTGTGCACTGTATGCATGCCTACAGAGGCCAGAAGAGGGTGTGACTCACCTGAGACTGAAGTTAGACACAGCAGCGTAAACTGCCATGTTGGTGCTGGAAATCAAACCCAAGTCCTCTGCAAGAGCAGGCAGTGCCCTTAACTGCTGAGCCATCTCTCCAGCCCCAATGACCAATTTTTAATGAAGAGAGATGTGATGATATAAAAACTGGGTTAAAAAAAAGAAAAATAGAAAAAAGAAACTTCAATGGAAGAGTCGTAAGGAGGGACCTGCCATCTGAGAAGTCCCCCACTACCACATTCAGTATTTGAGTTTGTTGAGCTTGGTGGAAAATTTGCTTGTAGTCTCCTAGAACTCCATTGGATGCTAGGGTTGTCATGGGAAAGTCAAACAATGCTTGCTGGCTATCTGTGGCCCAGAGGTCACTGGAGACACTGTTTTCACTAGACTTTAAGTGGAGGCAAAGATCCTTTATTCCCTCCACCCCATCTGCTCCTTCAGCACAGCCAGCATTCAAAGGGTCCCTTGTGAAAAGGATGGCCAACATTAGTATCTGATCATTAACTGCAAGCGAGTCATTCTGCTAAGGGGTGCTTGAACCTAGGGCTTCACACATGCTTGGCAGATGTTTTGGTATGCCACGGGGGTTGCTAGATTAGGACCAGTACTTGGATCTGGAGGTCTAAGAGATCTGACCACTGTAAACTGTGTATCTATGCCTGTTGGCATGCCACACAGGAACCTTACACTTCCATTCAGGAAGCTCTGGCAGAAGTTATTTCAAGGACATCTGTTTTGTTCTGGTTCCTCAAAAGAGATAGAACTCCAAAGATGACCTTTAGTCATCTTCCAGGGTTCAGGTAGTATTCCAGACCTCCGTTCTTCTTTTGATGACTGGCTCATTGTTAGTGTGTGCCGATCTGTTTACTGAAAGAAAAATTATACGAAAAACTCCTTTTTAAAAAATTTTGGAAAAAAAATTTGGTTTTCTGAGTCAAGGTCTTGCTGTATGATCCAGGCTGCCCTGAACTGGGCCACATAGCCCAGGCTGGCCCTGCATTCTCAACCCTGACCTAGTCTTTGAGGGCTGGACTACAGCTGTGTGCCACCACACTCAGAAAACACATTCCTTTTATGCAAGCTAAATTATGATAGATTTTCTTTATATGCCCTACTAGGAAGTTATCACAGGAGATGCTTTTAAATCCTTTAATTTTAATCTTGAAGGGGGGGTTGGAGTAACAGTGTAGAGAAGAAACACATTTGATGTTTAATGGTGCATGTCTCAAACCTTGTGAGGTTTCCCTCCCATATTCAGTGTGGTGTCTTTTTTTCTTGACTTGCAGATGAACCATGTAAAGGAAAGATTCCAAGATGAAAAGAACAAGGAGGTGCTTTTTATGTGCATCGGCATCACTTCTGGAGTTGGACGCCTTCTCTTTGGCCGCATTGCAGACTATGTGCCTGGAATAAAGAAGGTTTACCTGCAGGTACTCTCACACTCTCCTTCCCCCAGCAGCGTGAACTGTATTCTTCAGTCTCCCTCAGGCCATTGAAGGGCTTTACACAAGGGGCTGACATGAGCAGTGTTTTATAAAGATTAGTCTGGTATGGAGTAGAGAATGGAGCAAGAGTTGAGGTCGCTACAAAAGGCCCCATGTTGAATGCTTCCATTGACCTAAAATATCGAGAGTAGGAAGATGATTAAGAAGGTAAATTAGCAGTTGTGGGGGATTGGGGAAAGGTGATGGTTTCTTTTGGGGGCGCTGAGAGTGTTCTAAACTAAGAAAAGTGGTGGTCTACTAATACACATAAGATGGGTAGTTTACAGTACTCTTTAGAGGCAGTGCTGCTGTTGGAAACTGCTGACGTAGTTAACCTAGGCAGGAAAAACCAAGCAGAGACGTTGGCACCAAACAGGAAATTAGCGGCACAGAGAACAGGTGCCGGTGGGGCTGTTTGTGTCCCAGATTTGTCTCTTGGCTAACGGAGGAGGTGGCTTCATTAGCTCATGAGATCAGCAACGCAGTAAGTCCCAGGAAGACAGCCTTTGTTTCTGCCCCGTTCGTGCGTGGTGCCTGTGGAACAGCTGGGTTGAGCGTGTGTAAAGCATTGTGGGACTTGGATGTTCTTGGACTGAAAGGAAACCTCTGGGATGGGATGCTTCTGGGACACCAGTGGGCAGCAGTGTCAGGAGCTAGTGAAGTGATTATAGTGGGAGGTATTGATGACTGCACAGATGACGAGCCAATGGGAGTGTAGACGCTCTGTCCAAAGGACAGGAGGGCAAAGAGATCTGGAGATTAATCATGAGAGGCAGTGTGAGCGGTCCCATAAAAGATGTGAAATGTGGGAGCAGGAAACTACGTGGAACAGGTGTTTACTATAGACAAAGACGCTTCCTTTAGTCGGCTATCAGTAATGACAAGCACCATTTGCTGAACGCTTGGAGGAGCCAGGTGAAGACCTGAGTGCTCCACGTGCACCATGGCCAGTCCTTGCCCCAGCCCTTCAAGGATGGCGTTGCTCTTTGTTTGCACTTACAGATGTGAACACTTGAGAACAGAGGCTGTGGGGTGCAGGCAGACATCACAGGCCAGAGCCTGTTCCACAGCAGAAGGAACAGCAACTGGTGTACTTCTCGTCCTCCGCCAGTGCTGGGAGTAAATACGAGACCCTTGTTAATATTTATGTATTCTTTTATAAAATGTAGAGCCAAGCTAGGCATAGTGATACACTCCTTTAATCCCAATACTCGGGAGGCGGAGGCAGGCAGATGTCTGAGTTCAATGCCAGCCTGGTCTATATAGTGAACTCCAGGACAGCTAAGACTACACAGAGAAATCCTGTCTCAAAAAAATGAATGAATGAATGAATGAATGAATGAATAAATGTAGGGCCTTAAAAATAGCTCACTGAGTAAGGCTGTGTGCCTCAAAAGCCTGATGAACTGAGTTTGATGCCCAGAATATATGGAAAGGCAGAAGGAAAGAACTGGACTCTAAGTTGTCCTCTGACCACCACATGTGTTCTGTGGCATGTATTACACACAGACACACACACACACACACACACACACACACACACACACTCATCACTCATGATCACCACTGGGCATGGTAGCTCACACCTGTAATCCAGTATTTATGAGGTAGGGTTGCCACAAGCATGAGACCAACCTGGACTTCAGAGTGAGACCTTGTCTCAAATACAGCAATGGGAATATTTATTTAGTATATGATAATCATTCCACCCCTTATAATACCTCATTGTAAATACATTTATCTAGCATGTAGCTGACTAGTTAGTTTCATCTTCTAATGTCAAGGTGCCCTCTTCTGGACATCTGCTGTATTGACGACTGTCAGATTTCATGTTGTAAAAACAATTCGGAATACTCCTGTGCTCTTAGACATTGGCCCAGATACAAACAGGATAGATGGGGTCCCTGAGTTCCCAGAGTAGGGTTGTGGCTGGGAAAAGCTAGGTGTGTTTGGACCTAGACAAGAGAGACTGGCATGGAAGGAGCTGGAAAGCTGAGAGGGGCCAGTTATCCAGGTCTTCAGAGCTAAGAGATTTTCTGGGACTGTCGAATGGCCTTTCTGGAGCACACTATAGACTGAGGGCGGGAGAGATTGAAGAGAACCTGTCATGTATTACTGTGGACGTTTCTCCAAAAGGTGAATTGCTAGGGGAATGTATTCATGAGTTACATATATAATTAGAAAAAAAATAGAATGATGCCCATATCCCTCTTCATGTGTAAATGTTCTCTTCTGTTAAAAAAGACTGAACTGGTCGGTGTTACTTAGCTCTGTTTTTTATTCTACTTGCTATTAGCATTTTACATGAAGGTATGAACTTTGCCAAATATTTTAAGATGATATCCAAATACTTAACTATCCTCCAGCCTGAAAAGGGGATCAGAAGCCCCACAGTCTCATTTCGACAGCACTGCTGTGTATGTGTGCAGTTCTGAGGAGAAAGTCAAATGCTCTCCCTTTCCTGTGAAGTGTTATAAGCCCTGCATGCTTCAAAGCAATCCAGCCCTTTGGTCACATGGCCTCATCATTTAGGTAGTGCAGGGTGCGCCGGACTTAGCTGCTTTCTGCCCTCGGTGCCTGACTGGAGGCTGTGAAAGTCTGTGGACATTATGTTAAATAAGCATATTGAGGGCAGCATTTGAATTTAACTGTGCCCAGTTATGTCTCTGCCTCCAAAAATGCCTTATGCTTATTCAGGTGTAGCTTAGCTTTCTACGTGAGTCCAATGTCTGGAGTAGGAGGTGCCTGTGTTGTCTCCCCAGAACTGCTTAGGGAAGAGAGAAAAAAGATTGTGTGATGGAAAATTATTTCTCTTTCAGACTGGGTTCTAGTATTGACAGATCAATATTTGATCTGTTTATCTGATATTTATTTGGAAGCGATGAGAAAGCAGTGGCCGTCCTATGTGGGACGTAAGGGACCTGTATTTAGTCCTCATAGCAGTTATGTTCTAACGAGCTAGGAGAAAAAGGTCCGGGAAAGGGCCTTGTTTCCCATCATCGTGGTTACCACAAAGACTTTTCAAACACATTAGTAGAAACATTAGGCAGTTGGATTAAAGCAAAGTGAGGCAGTCGAGCTCCAGGCCTCAGGTGCTGAGGTGGCTCTTAGCCATTGGGTTGGTGGTATTGGTACAATGAAGAGCGCCTACCTAATGGCCGCAAATGTTAGCTCACACAGAAAGCACACAGGAAATGGCGACTGAAGGGCTAGAGATGGCCCCCGATAATTTAATTTGGCTCTGGACTTGTAGCATTCTGAACTCTCCAGCACTGTTGAAGTTCTAAGTCAGTTGGTCGTGAAGGTTCCGTGGGGGCAGCTTCTTCCTGAGAACTTTCCTTCAATACAAATAAGGTAAAAGAAAGTAGGTATTTTTCTGAAATGCTTAAGGAATAAGCTGTGTGTGTGAGTGACCTTAAGGAGTTCACTCCTCAAAGGAAAATTAAAAAACCTTTCTTTAGTTAAATGAATATTTTTCTCACTTTATATGTATGAGTGTTTTCCGTGCATGCTTATCTGAGCACCACATACATACATGCCTGGTGCCTGCATAGACCAGAGAGGGTGTCAGATCCCTGGAACAGGAGGCACAGACCGCTGTGAGCTGCCATGTGGGGACTGGGAACAGAACCTAGGTCCTCTGGAAGAGCAGTCAGTGATTTTAATCATTGAGCCATCTCTCTAGTTCCAAGTTAATAAGTCTTGTAGTGCATGTCTGCAATCTTACTAAAAATGCAAGGGCAAGGGGATTTTGAGTTTGAGGGCACCAGAACACATTGCTATACTATGTCTCAAAAGAGCAACAGTATCTTGGTCAAATAACAGAAAGAGAGAACGTAAGTTACTATAGTTTAAACTGAAAAGGGGCCTGTGGTTAGGAAGATTGAGAAGTGCCCTAGGCGTACAGAGATACTTTAAAAAAACAAGCACACAAACAAAAAACTGATCAAAAACAAAAAATGGAAGAGGCAAAAAGTAGGAAACCAGGGAAACTGCCAAAATTAAAGTGCCTGGATCTCATTGCATCACATTAATTGTTCCATGAAAATGTTTGTTATTAAGTAAAATTGAGTTTGTGTCAAATACCGAATGAGACTATCAGATGCCAAGTACGTATCAGCTGTCAGTGTGCTAAGTTGAAACCCCAGAGCTGGTTTTCTTGACAGAAATTAGTATTGAACAAAATAGGAAGAGAAATAAGGTGCGTGTGTACGTGTGTCCTTTCTTTTATAATTATGGTGAGGTGGCTGGAAATCTGATTTTGAGCCAGGCGTGGTAGTTCTCATCTCTCACCCCTGGCACTCAGGAGATGAAAGCAGTAGGATTGTGAGTTCAAGACCAGCCTGAGGTATAAAGCATGATCTGAATCAGCCAAGCCAAACACAAGACAAGATTTAATTAGGATAGTTTCAATTTCCTGGAATCTGTTGATTGCAAATGTGTCTAAGACTGTTCATGTTTATCTCCTTTAATAGTTTTGGACAGAACAGAAATAAATCTATGACTATGAATAGTAGGTTTTGTCTCTCCCAGCCCTTTATCTCTAGAGGTTTTATTTAGCTCGCTGTTGGGGGATGGGAAGTCCAAGGGTTGTAATGTTGGCTTCTGGTGTCCTTTCTGGGTACGTCTTAATATAGCAGAGGCATCACACGGTGACAGAGCCTGCTTAGCTTTTTGATTAAAAATAACTCCCTAACTCTTTGCCTACCTCTCAGACATTTTGATTTCCACATTTTGATTACATTTAGGCCTTTTTCTCTCAAGCCTCAGAATGTCTTTTGCTTGTTTAGGATCATAGAGGGCTAGAGCCTGGTTATGTTGGTTGGTTGTATGTCAACTTGATCTAAGTCAAGCTAGGGTCATTTAGGGAAGAGAACTCTCAGTTGAGAAAATGCCTCTGTACATTGGCCTCTAGGCACATCTGTCAAGCATTCTCTTGATAAATGCTGTGGGAGGGTCCCTTCCACGTGGGCATCCTGGGTTGTATATGAAAGCAGGCTGAGCAAACCACAGAAATAAGCCAGTAAGTGGCATTCCTCCGTGGCCTCGAGTTCAGTTCCTGCTCTGACACTCTTTGATGATGAACTGTCATGTGGAACTGTAAGTTGAAATAAACCCTCTCCTCCCCAAGTTGCTTTTGGTCATCATGTTTTATCACAGTAATAGAAACTCCAACTAAGACAGACCTAGTCTCCTCCTCCTTAGTACTGGTTCCTGTAAGCCCAATAATTGCTCACTACTGTGAAATTACACGTGTGCTCTCATTGAAGTTGGATCAGAGAAAAAAAGATTTCCAGTTTTTTAAAAATGGGAAAATAGAATATTTTATTCCTTCAGAAAGTTATTATGAAGCTAGGTGTGGTGGTACACTATAATCTCAGTCCTTTGGAGGTAGAGGTGGGAAGATGTGTGTTCAAGGCCAGAATATCTGTTCCCTCCCATTTAGGTACCCACTATATTTTAGATATACAACTATGGTAACATCAAGACTTCATAGTGGGACCTGCCACACTAACTCCCTGCCCCCAAATTTTAGTATGATGTGCCTGATTTATTTTTCAAATGGCTAGCTCATAGTTTTAAACCAGTCATAATTTTACTATAAAGCCCTATTTTAGCACTGAAAACAAAACAAAACAAACCCCTCAGATATATGATACAATGGTGTCAGAGAAGTAACCAACCTGGGTTGCGACCATTTTGCGTTTCTTGCTGCTATGTCCATGAACAACTTATGCTAAAGTTGAAAGCTGCATTCCCAAGGTCAATTTCAGGCGCCATGCTCCAGGAACTGTCCATGGTTCTGAGACAGCTGACCCTTCCACCCTGTCAGCACACAGCGCCAACCACCACACCAGTTCTTTTTATGTGGGTGCAAAGGGTCTGACTCAGGGCCTCGTGCTTGTATGGCCTTTAACCAACTGAGCTATCTCTCGGAAACTCCCATTCTTGAATCCCACCCCCCCCCTCGCATTATGCATCCTTAGGGCCCTAAGGTTGTGAGTAGCTTCTCTGATAGACACTACCAAGTTTGGTGTGAAGATCGTTTTTGTCAACTTGGCACAAACTAGAGTTGCCTGGGAAGAAGGACCTCAGCTGAAGTAGTCACCTTCATCAGATTGGCCTGTGGGCATGTCTTTGGGGGCATTTTCTTGATTAATGACTGATGTGATGGCCCCGACCCACCGTGGGAGTTACCATACCTAGGCAGGCTCTATCGGGTATTCCTATTCCTGAATAAGTAGCCAGGCAAGCTAGAGGGGAGCAAGCCAGTAAGCAGCATTCAGCCGTCCTCAGCTTTAGTTCCTGACTCCGGGTTCACGCTTGAGTTCCTGCTTGGCTTCCCTTATTAGAGGAAACAAGGCCCTCACTTTATAATAATAAATTCAAGAGGAGGTTAGTGGAAGTGAAGCCATTTTTAATACACCATTCTGCAGAAAGGGACACCATAGAGAAAAGCAAAAGTGGCTGGTGTGACAGTTGGTGCCAGACAGTGTTTTAAAGTCTCTGAGCTCGAGAAATTCCTGTTCTCTTCCCCATCAGCTGGTACTTTAGAGACTCACAATCTCGCATTCTTCTAGCACAGCCCCTTTCCCAAATTCTCCATCCTATTGGTTCAGGACCCAAAGTCTTAGCTAGTACAGATTGATTCCAGGGCTCAGTCACGTAGCAGACTGCCCGCATCTTCCCAGTTCTGAGCATTCTAAGACAAGCAGGCGGTACCTAGGGGTGAGAAGACCCAGTGCCTCTTGCTTTTCTGTAACTCTCAGATGAGCTTAAACATGCCTCATACCGGGAATGATTTATTTCTCACATTGGTGTAACCTGGAGCGCAGGCCAAATGAACCCTTCCCCCCCACAGGTTGCTTTGGTCATGGTGTTTATCATGGCAACAGAGAAGCAAGTTAGGACCGTTGTGTCTGTAAGCATGCCAGTGGGGCCTGGGAAGAGAGACGAGACGGGACAGCGATGCCCATGGCGTCTGTTGTCTCCCATCTCTGCTGTGTTGTCCCGCAGTCACGGGAGGGCCCCCAACAGGGACATTCTGTCCACTCTGAGCTGCGGCACATGTGGAGCACGAGTTGTAGGCTAGCTCCGTCTACGTGCCTTAGATGTGTTCTTTAGCTTTCCCGGCACCACTGTCTGCGTGTAAAGCAGGGACAGCTTTGCACAAGTGCACAGTTCGAAGCTCAGCAGTGGAGCGGCCCACCTGAAGTGACTGGAGTGGCGCCTGGAGCTTGGTAAACCCTATTGAACTTACAAACTTTCTTCTGATAGTTCATCCCGGGTTTCCCAGGGCTGAAGACAACTTTCGGGAATAGTTCCTTTCACAGTAGGGTCCCCGGGCCTGAAACTCGAGTTCTCAGCTTTGGGGCAAGAACCTGTACTTGCTGAGCTGCCTCTCTGGCTCTTTGTTCTAGTTTAGAGACAGGCTCTCACTAGATAGACTAGGCTGGCCTTAAACCGTCAATTCTCCTGCCTCTGTTTCCTGGAATCATGGTTAACCCCGCCCCCAGCCAGTTATCCTGCTTTAATTATTTCTTTAGAAGTTACTGATTGTCTGTTCTCTCTCCATTTTTTGTACCCACTATACTTTACACATATGACTATGGCATCCTCTAAAATGTTTCATTTTTCACTTTTTGTTTAAATATCCTTCTCTCCAGAACTAAGAGGAAGAATCATGCCTTATTCCTTGTGTAAACCTCTATATAGCATAATACTTACTAAATGGCAGGCAAAATCAGGAGTTTGGCTGAATTAACTACCCTAACCTTAAGATGTTTGGTGGCCCAAAATAAATATTCTGAGCCTTAATGCTTAGGTGCGCAGACATAATCTGTAATATTTACTTATAAAGTATAATGGCTTCATGGATTAAAAAATAATCAAGTACTTGATGAATGAATGTGGGCTAACAGTATTGATCCAGGTGCAAGATCTCTAAACCTTGTAACGTCTAGTCCAAAGATATATAAACATATATAAATTCTGACTAAAGAATGTATAGGCTGGGGAGGAAAATTACTGTATAAAATGGTTACTTTCTTGTTCCCTAATGAAAATATTAAGAAAATGCAAGAGGCTCTCGGGGAAGTTGTTTCTATCTGATGGAGAGGAAGGGGAGGATCGGTGTCCTCTCATGGTGTTGACGTGAAGTCCTCTGTCCTAGGGAAGTTGATTCTATCTGATGGTGAAGAAGGGGAGGGTCGATCTCCGCACACAGTATTGACGTGAAGTCCTCTGTCCTAGGTCCTCTCCTTTTTCTTCATCGGCCTGATGTCCATGATGATCCCCCTGTGCAGCATCTTCGGGGCCCTCATTGCTGTCTGCCTAGTCATGGGTCTCTTCGATGGATGTTTCATTTCCATCATGGCCCCCATCGCCTTTGAACTAGTTGGTCCTCAGGATGCTTCCCAGGCAATTGGATTTCTGCTTGGATTCATGTCTATACCCATGACTGTAGGTCCTCCAGTTGCAGGTAAATAAAACAGTTCTAAAGTAATTATACTAATTCATAGCATTTTCTACTTTGGTCCTAAACCTCATTTATTTGTGAAATATATTTAATGTATTAATCGTCCTTGTGTGCTTTCTCTCTCCCATTTTTAATAAGACTGTATGTTGATAGTAGGTTGAAAAGGTTTGTTGAGGGAGCATTCTGCAAGTGTGTGTGTGTATGTGTGTGTGTGTGTGTGTTTGTGTGTGCGTATGCATGCACATGTATGTATTAAGTCCAGAGCCTTGTACATGCTAAGCAAGTACTTACCACTGAGCTACATATTACTTGTTGGGGAGTGCTGAACATTGAACTTAGGCATGGGATATCCTAAATACATACTCTTCCATTGAGCTATGCATTTATTTAGCCTCTACTTTTTCAGTTCTGTTAGTATATATTAGACAAATGGAAACATAAAAATGGAGATTCTGATAGATTTCTAAGCATATACTACTTTTACATAAGAAGCATACCCCTGAGAAATGGTTAAAGAAAAATTATATTTAGTGGAAAGAACATGGCACACACCTGTAATCTCAATACTCAGGAGGCTGAGACAGGAGGAGAGTTGCAAGTTCAAGACCAACCTGGTCTACATAGTGAGTTCCAGGAGAGCTAGGGTTATATAATGAAATGACTCCAATCAGTCAATAACTAAAAAGTAAATAAAAACAAAAATATATCATCCATGCAATGGACAGGGATGAGTATTATTCAGCCATAAAAGTAAGGAGATAGTGACACTGATACATGATAGGGACACTGATCCATGATAGGGACCAGGTGAACAAACGTCATAAACATTATGCTAAGTGACCAAAGCCAAATATAAAAGGTCACATATTGCATAATCCTATTTGAATGAAGTATCTGACATCTCCATTAGTGGTTGCCAGAGACTGGAGGGAAGGACTGGAGAGGGGCCACTCAATAGGGATGGAGTTTCTTTGTAGCATGATGAAAATGTTTTGGAAGTAGATATGGCTGTATAATGGTCACAGAGCACCGTGAGTTCAACTAAGTGCCACTCTGTTGCTCATTTTCAAGTGGCTACCTTTATGTTAAGTGAATTCTACCTTTAGAAACTTATAAATGATGGTGTGATATCTTACTTGGGCACCAGTGTGAAGAGATCAGTTTTCAATACAGTTAGGAGAAAAATTCAATTATAAACAGTCTCCTGTGATTGATATAAGAAGCTCAGGGAAAAGTCCGCTTAATTCGTTCTTAGGTCTGGAACCACGTTGTTGGTCCAGAATCAAGGAAGCAGAGTTACTGTGGAGCAGGTGAAATGCAGTTTAAGTTTTACTGGT